>NW_025534022.1:0-72500 GCF_020615455.1 Coregonus clupeaformis
TACAGTATTTTAATACTGTACAACATTAAGTAAACATTCATTGATACCAGGTTTGTTGACATTTATGCATATATGATCAAACGATTCGGATGTCAACAATCACATTCTTCGATATGTTTGTATTCATACATATGGTTTAATATTGTATAACAATGAAAGGAGAATTATGTTTTTCACTTTTATCTGAAACATTTATCTTGAATTGGTTAATCTGGTCCCAACACGTAGCAGAATGTAAACTGTAGAATGATACACATGTTTAGAATGTCATTTGACACACCCTAAATGAGTACATTATGTTTACCTGATGTAGGCTACGTTGTTAGGGAATGTACTATGTTTTACGACAGTTACACCACATAGCATTACTCTTTTTATAGTTCACATTGTTTTAAAGTGAAATAGCCGAGAAGAAATTCTAATTTAGTTCATATGGACTTTGTTTTTTGTAATGAGGTCATCATCTGTTTCTATGTTTTTGATTGGCCAACTGTAGCAGCGATGGAACGAGGAAGAGGGACTCTGAAGATTCTGTTCCTGTTGACACTCTGTCTGCAAGACTTCACTGGTCAATGCCAAGGTACAATAACACACACGTGCACACACACGTGCATTCACGTACACACACCAGGGCCGTGCACAGACCTTTCAGGGGGCAGGTGCTCAAAATAAAAACAGGGCAACATTTACAAAATAACAAATGCCTCTGTAGCGTACATTTTAAAACATAGGCCTATTTATTTCTGCAACACAATCATCATTACAAACTAGTTCATTGCCTCCTAAAGACATGATTGACATGGGGAAAAGAAGGCAGGCTATCAGCTGATCATTGATGTTGATGATAGATGTTAATCTGCTAGTTAGATTATTTATTTTACTGATTGTGATTTACATGTCTTTTCTTCTTCACTCTGCTGCCTATCAGCCAATCAGACTGAAGTATGTTATTCTTCTCTCTGCTGCCTATCAGCCAATCAGACTGAATATGGATGATGATGTAGGCTAAATCAAGTGTTATCAAGTGTTAAACGAATGTTAAGATCTCTCAAGCTGGGCGTCTCCTTACAGGGCAGACTGGGAAACAGGCGCAACCAACGGACGGGTGGGGGGTGGTGAACTTGACAACAACTTGTGAGAAGGGGGTTCCGAACAACAATGACAGAAACGTTTGTTTAATGTTAGACAATCACTATCAACTCAAGCACTTCTTGTCTGTTTTCACAGATTCAGGGCATCCCTCTGACCTGAGGATAGTTCTGGTGGGAAAGACTGGATCAGGGAAGAGTGCAACAGGAAACACCATCCTGGGGAGAAAGGTATTTGTAGAAGACCTCTCCCCTGAGTCTGTCACTGATCACTGTAAGAAACAGAGTGGAGTGGTGGATGGGAGGAAGATTGATGTCATTGACACCCCAGGGCTCTATGACACAACACTGTCTAAAGCAGAGATGAAAGGTGAAATAGAAAAGGCCATCTATGAGTCAGTCCCAGGACCTCATGCCTTCCTGCTGGTGATCAGACTGGGGAGGTTCACAGAGGAGGAGAAGAACACTGTGAAGTGGATCCAGGAGAACTTTGGAGAAGAAGCCTCAATGTACACCATCATTCTGTTCACCGGAGGAGACCAGCTGGAGGACAAATCAGTGGAGGACTTTGTGAAGGAGAGTGAGGAGCTTACGAAACTCGTCAAGGTCTTTAACGGCAGATATCATGTCTTCAATAATAAAAAGAAGAATGACAACACTCAGGTCACAGAGCTGCTGGAGAAGATAAATAAGATGGTGGTGAAGAATGGAGGACAACACTACACCAATGAGATGTACCAGGAGGTCCAGAGGAAGATTGAAGAGGAGGAGGAGAAGAAGAAACAGCAGGAGGAGGAGAAAAAGGAGGAGGAGAATAAGGAGATCAGGAAACAGGCAGTGGAGGAGGAGAGGAAGAGACAGGAGAAGATTAATAAGAAGAAGTCAAAGGGCAAATGGGGAACACTTGCGGGATTGTTAGCAACAGTTGTCACAGCGGTGGTTGCAGGACCAGCAGCAATTCCAGTTGGAGCTGCTGTATTTTTAAAAGAGCTAGCTGACCATTTAGAAGATTCTGATTAAGATGAGGATGATGGGAAATACCACTTTCTTCCTCATCTTAATGTCAAGTAGTACAGTAGACTAATACTGTACAATGACAACCATCAGGGATTGTTCAACACTTTCTAATATGATCAGTTATTTAACACGTTAATCATTCAAAGGCTCGGGGATAATAACATAGGATGCTGTTTATAATTCAACAAAAACAAACAGAAAAATCAGAACTCTACAAATCATGTTTCATAAACTTAGAGATAGATAATAAATTAGAATGGGTAAAGACATTCTAGGTTTCTGTATATCTACAGTTCCGTTCTATCTACCCTCCCTTCCTGGTCTGTGTTCTACCTCTACCCTCCCTCCCTGGTGTATACTCCGTCTACCCTCCCTCTAAACTCCCTTCCTGGTCTGTGTCTCCCTCTACCCTCCCTCCCTGGTCTGTGTTGTCCCTCTACCCTCCCTCCCTGGTCTATGTTCTCCCTCTACCCTCCCTCTACCCTCCCTCTCTGGTCTATGTTCTCCCTCTACCCTCCCTCTACCCTCCCTCTCTGGTCTATGTTCTCCCTCTACCCTCCCTCTACCCTCCCTGGTCTATGTTCTCCCTCTACCCTCCCCCTACCCTCCCTGGTCTATGTTCTCCCTCTACCCTCCCTGGTCTACCCTCCCCCTGTCTATGTTCTCCCTCTACCCTCCCTCTACCCTCCCTCCCTGGTCTATGTTCTCCCTCTACCCTCCCCCTACCCTCCCTGGTCTATGTTCTCCCTCTACCCTCCCTGGTCTACCCTCCCCCTGTCTATGTTCTCCCTCTACCCTCCCCCTACCCTCCCTGGTCTATGTTCTCCCTCTACCCTCCCTGGTCTACCCTCCCCCTGTCTATGTTCTCCCTCTACCCTCCCCCTACCCTCCCTGGTCTATGTTCTCCCTCTACCCTCCCTGGTCTACCCTCCCCCTGTCTATGTTCTCCCTCTACCCTCCCCCTACCCTCCCTGGTCTATGTTCTCCCTCTACCCTCCCTGGTCTACCCTCCCCCCTGTCTATGTTCTCCCTCTACCCTCCCTCTACCCTCCCCCTGTCTATGTTCTCCCTCTACCCTCCCTCTACCCTCCCTCCCTGGTCTATGTTCTCCCTCTACCCTCCCCCTACCCTCCCTGGTCTATGTTCTCCCTCTACCCTCCCTGGTCTACCCTCCCCCTGTCTATGTTCTCCATCTACCCTCCCTCTACCCTCCCCCTGGTCTATGTTCTCCTTCTACCCTCCCTCTACATTTACATTTACATTTACGTCATTTAGCGACTTACAAATTGGTGCATTCACCTTATGATAGCTAGTGGGACAACCACTTTACAAATTATTTTTTCTTTATTTTTTTATAGTTTTACAAATTATTTGTATATATTTTTTAATCTCTTTTATGTTATATATCTTTTTGTTATTTTATTTTTATTATTTTATCTTTTTAGACTATATTTTTTAATTTCATTTGTTTTATATTGATATTGTTTTTTAGTTTTAGATTTTCTTTAACTATTTTTATTTTTTATTTTTTTGTGGGGGTGGGTTGGGGGGGGGGGGGGTGGGGTGGAAGGATTACTTTTATACTATCCCAGGTATTCCTTAAAGAGGTAGGGTTTCAAGTGTCTCTGGAAGGTGGTCAGGTGACTCCGCTGTCCTGGTGTCGTGAGGGAGCTTGTTTGCCTTGCAATGCCTTCGTTTGGGTGTAGGGACTGATCAGAGCCTGAATGTAAGCAGATGCGAGCTTCAACTGGAAGCCAGTGGAGTGTGCGGAGGAGCGGGGTGACGTGAGAGAACTTGGGAAGGTTGAACACCAGACGGGCTAAAGCGTTCTGGATGAGTTGTAGGGGTTTAATGGCCCAGCCAACAGCGAGTTGCAGTAATCCAGACGGGAGATGACAAGTGCCTGGATTAGGACCTGTGCCGCTTCCTGTGTAAGGTAGGGTCGTACTCTGCGAATGTTGTAGAGCATGAACCTACAGGATCGGGTCACCACTTTGATGTTAGCGGAGAACGACAGGGTGTTGTCCAGGGTCACGCCAAGGTTCTTTGCACTCTGGGAGGAAGACACAACGGAGTTGTCAACCGTGATGGCGAGATCATGGAGCGGGCAGTCCTTCCCCGGGAGGAAGAGCAGCTCCGTCTTGCTGAGGTTCAGCTTGAGGTGGTGATCCGACATCCACACTGATATGTCTGCCAGACATGCAGAGATGCGATTCGCCACCTGGTTATCAGAAGGGGGAAAGGAGAAGATTAATTGTGTGTCGTCTGCGTAGCAATGATAGGAGAGACCATGTGAGGATATGACAGAGCCAAGTGACTTGGTGTATAGAGAGAATAGGAGAGGGCCTAGAACTGAGCCCTGGGGGACACCAGTGGTGAGAGCACGTGGTGCGGAGACAGATTCTCGCCATGCCACTTGGTAGGAGCGACCTGTCAGGTAGGACGCAATACAAGAGTGAGCCGCGCCGGAGATGCCCAATTCGGAGGGGGTGGAGAGGAGGATCTGATGGTTCACAGTATCAAAGGCAGCAGATAGGTCTAGAAGGATGAGAGCAGAGGAGAGAGAGTTAGCTTTAGCAGTGCGGAGCCTCTACCCTCACTCCCTGGTCTATGTTCTCCATCTAGTGTCAGACTTAGTGTAAAACACCACGTGGTTAACACAGTGAGTAATGTTGTAATATACTGTACTTCGACTGTACTTCATTACTGTATTTGTACTGTACTTCATTACTGTATTTCTACTGTACGTCATTACTGTATTTCTATTGTACGTCATTACTGTATTTCGACTGTACTTCATTACTGTATTTTGACTGTACTTCATTGCTGTATTTCTACTTTACTTCATTAATGTACTTCATTACTGTATTTCTACTGTACTTCATTACTGTATTTCTACTGTACTTCATTACTGTAGTTCGACTGTACTTCATGAGGGCTCAGTACTGTAGGACAATTATTACTAAAACAATTACAATAGAGGGATTTCTATTATAATAATAATAATAATAATAATAATAATAATAATAATAATAATAATAATAATAATAATATGCCATTTAGCAGACGCTTTTATCCAAAGCGACTTACAGTCATGCGTGCATACATTTTTTGTATATGGGTGGTCCTGGGGATCGAACCCACTATCCTGGTGTTACAAGCACCGTGCTCTACCAGCTGAGCTACAGAGGACCACCCATATTATTTACGTACATTTATGTATGTTTATTCAAGTGCATTCATGGCAAATTGAACATTTGTCTGTTTATAAATAGATAATCGATTGTTGTTATTTTTTCTTTCATGCTTTGTGATGTTTCATGACAACATTTAATGAACATTTGATGGAAAACCTTTGAGGACATTTAGTCGTTGGGAGTGTGTGTTTAGTTTTGCATTTGTGATTTTAACATATTTCAACAATATATAATAAAGTGAAATCCATAAAATCCTCTCCTCATATTCTGTTCAAACACCACTATGATTACAACAGGTTTTTGGTTTGTTTCGGCCAAAACCTTAATAGAACACAGGACATACATGTTCTTCTTGAAAAAGTGTTATTTTAGATGCTGCTGTCTCTTTCCTCTTGGTTGAATATGCAGTAGTTCTGTGTCTTATGGTAGAAACAGCTCACAATAATTGGTAATTGTTTGGAATTTACAGTGATTTGTAGATGGTTTGTCTATGCACCAGTGCCTTGCTCAGGCCAGACTCCAATGTGGAGAATGTTATATAACAGAACAAAAGTCCAATGACTACATTTCCCACCTCATCAGCTGGTCCCACTAGGGAGGAGCCAGACAAGTATCAGCAAAGGATCATGGGAGATGGAGTCCAGAGCCAACTGCTGACGAGCTGCACAGAGTTCTCCTGTGTTTCAGAGACCTACAGTGGGTGAGTGACTCATCATAAAGCAACATACTCACTTCCATATTGGCCCCTATATACTGTAACATATGATTTAGCTCTTTAATGATTTGGTTAGTATTTAGTCTGGGTAATCTGATTCTAGGATGGCAGGGATCCTAGCGGTTAAGAGCGTTGGGCCAGTAACCAAAAGCTTGCTGGTTTGAATCCTTGAGCCGACTAGGTGAAAGATCTGTCGATGTGCCCTTGAGCAAGGCACTTACTCCTAATTGCTCCTATAAGTCGCTCTGGATAAGAGCATCTGCTAAATGACAAAAATGTAGGACAACCATTAGGACCTGTATTAAAGCTGTACTGTAGTCCCACCTTACTCTTTAATGGTTTGGTTAGTATTTAGTCAGGGTAATCTGATCCTAGGATAACCATTAGGACCTGTATTATCAAATCAAATCACATTTTATTTGCCACATGCGCTGAATACAACAAGTGTAGACATTACAGTGAAATGCTTACATACAAACCCTTAACCAACAATGCAGTTTTTTAAAGTTTTTTATATTTTTTAAGTGATAGATAAGTAAAAAATAACAGCAAATAATTAAAGAGCAGCAGTAAAATAAAATAACAGTAGGGAGGCTATATACAGGGGGGTACCGGTGCAGAGTCAATGTGCGGGGGCACCGGCTAGTCGAGGTAATTGAGGTAATTGGGCGGCAGGTAAATGGGCGGCAGGTAGCTTAGTGGGTAAGAGCGTTGTGCCAGTAACCGCTCCACTACAGCCCTGTCGATGAGAATGGGGGCGTGGCTCCGCCCTCTTTTTAAACCTGTAGTCCACAATCATCTCCTTTGTCTTGGTCACGTTGAGGGAGAGGTTGTTATCCTGGCACCACACGGCCAGGTCTCTGACCTCCTCCCTATAGGCTGTCACATTGTTGTCGGTGATCAGGCCTACCACTGTTGTGTCGTCGGCAAACTTGATGATGGTGTTGGAGTCATGCCTGGCAATGCAGTCATGGGTGAACAGGGAGTACAGGAGGGGACTGAGCACACACCCCTGAGGGGCCCCCGTGTTGAGGATCAGGATGGCAGATGTGTTGATACCTACCCTTACCACCTGGGGGCGGCCCGTCAGGAAGTCCAGGATCCAATTGCAGAGGGAGGTGTTTAGTCCCAGGGTCCTTAGTTTAGTGATGAGCTTTGAGGGCACTATGGTGTTGAACGCTGAGCTGTAGTCAATGAATAGCATTCTCATGTAGGTGTTCCTCTTGTCCAGGTGGGAAAGGGCAGTGTGGAGTGCAATAGAGATTGCATCATCTGTGGATCTGTTGGGGCGGTATGCAAATTGGAGTGGGTCTAGGGTTTCTGGGATAATGGTGTTGATGTGGGCCATGACCAGCCTTTCAAAGCACTTCATGGCTACAGACGTCAGTGCTACGGTCGGTAGTCATTTAGGCAGGTTATCTTAGTGTCCTTGGGCACAGGGACTATGGTGGTCTGCTTGAAACATGTTGGTATTACAGACTGTAATATTAAAGCTATACTGCAGTTCCACCTTACTCTTAATGGTTTGGTTAGTATTTAGTCAGGGTAATCTGATCCTGGGATAACCATTAGGACCTTATTGTTATTATAGGCACAGCCTACTGCAGTTCCACCTTACTCTTTGAAAGGCTATTTGGACATTTCTACACCTTGATTGCATCTTTACAATCTTGCCAAGCCCTATTTTATAAGACTAAAACAGAAACTGACCTCAGATCATTGTCTAGGGGCTACTTCATCTTTCTCCATAGAGAGAAATATCTTGTTTCATGTCTTTTTATGAAAGCACTCCATCTTGCGGTGATTTGTGAAATACGTTGATGAAATGATCTGTGCTAGATCGCTACAGATTCCAGTGGAGGAAGGAGGACAGGCAGTGAATCTCTTTGTCGCCATAGTGACGGGGTTGTTGATGGGGTTTCAGACAGGCAGTTTTAGGGGTGTTGTCATGGGAGGGTTGACAGGGGTCAGTGATATGGTTTACAACAGGAACTGGTGGAGCCCCTGACTCACTGGTAGGCTATGTACCTACGTTTTATAACAAAAATATTGGGAGGATAAAACTATTTAAATGTGTATAGATGGAAGGACCTTGGTGATGGATCATGTTCCTTGATGCAATTATCAAACTTTGGTTCTTAATCATTTGGAAATTAATAAAAGCCCAATAAAGAAATAACATTATTGATTGCATATATAGATTATTTTAAAAGATAAATGAAACCCTAATATTCATCAGCAGTGCTAGCCTACTTCTGTTAAGTCAGTCCTGATATGGGTCTGAACCTGTTAGTCATCAAGGGATTCAAAGAGAGATTCATCCAGCAATATCTTTCCCTGATTTCATCTGACCAAGTATTCAGATATTGTGTGACAGGAGTTAAAGGCCAGGCCAATGAAAGGCCTTAATCCTACCCTGTAAAATCCTTAAAAATAACAGCAACAAGAACTAATGACTAGATCACCAGATACACATGATCAAATAATCATTTATGTAAACAAACATAGTGAGCCCACTCGAACCAAGGTCCAGTGATTGTCAACACATCACGGCCCGTATCCACAGTATCAGTAAACCCTGCACTCATATCTGTCATGGAATCAGTAAACCCTGCTCTCATATCTGTCATGGAATCAGTAAACCCTGCTCTCATATCTGTCATGGAATCAGTAAACCCTGCTCTCATATCTGTCATGGAATCAGTAAACCCTGCTCTCATATCTGTCATGGAATCAGTAAACCCTGCTCTCATATCTGTCATGGAATCAGTAAACCCTGCTCTCATATTAACACAAATGTGTAGCCTAGATTTATGTGTAGCTCTTCAGCTGTTCTTACTTTTAAGTAATTTTATCCAGAGCAAACCACAGGAGCAATTAGGGTTAACTGCCTTGCTCAAGGGCAAGTCGACAGATTTTTCACCTAGTCGGCTCGGGGATTCCAACCAGCGAGCTCTCTGTTATTGGCCCAACACTCTTAACCGCTAGTCTACGTACCTGGAAAGAGGCCTCCACTAAAGTATTGGAACTGACTGTATAAAATGTAATTGCATTTTTCAGTCATGGCAGATGATGTTGAAATTACATGATGTATTACTTTCCCTTGTATTTCCAATAGCCTGTGATAAGTAGTGATGAAGCTTGTTCAGTTCTAAGAGTTGAATGGTTCCTCCTGCTGTATGTTGATGGGATTACATGATCTTTGAACCAGTCCCAAATCTCCTTCAAAAGTTGTATCCACCAGTGTTATTTCAGGATGATTTCCACCATATTGTTGATTTATTTGAACACACACTGAAGACTATAATCATATTCAGGGCCAAATGTGTTTTACCCTTATCATGTAGTTCTTGGCATCAGTCGTACTTTGTTGTTTTTACTGTTTATGAAATCTCATTTACTATCTGCATGATGTTTAAGGCAAATATAACTGAACCTTTTGGGAAATCCGGCCCCTTGTGTCTTTGACACAACACTCGCTGAAAAGGTGATGAAGAGTGAGATAGATGTATAGACAAGCCAGGACACGTTCCTGCTGGTCATCAGACTGACGAGGTCCACAGAGGAGGAGAGGAACACTGTGAAGTGGATCCAGGAGAACTTTGGAGAAGAAGCCTCAAAATATACTATTCTAGAATTTCTCTTCCTTTCTCACAATAATACAATAAAATGTGAACCAAACCCAATGGCTTGCATTGGAATTTTAACATTTCCTGTTTTGTTTCACAGATTCGATGCGTCTTTGGACAGAGTAGATCTGTAATCTGATGGAGTGGATGTTTTACGGAATTGACAAAATGTAATTGTTCTTCTTTGTTCAAGTGGTATACTCAGAATCATTTCAGTTTTTCCTCAGTTGCTTTATGGCCGTTATATTCCCCAGCAAGAAACCAAACATTGATGCTCAAAAAGAAGGGGGAACTAACACAGAGACACTAACAACAACCCAAATGAAACAGGTGGGGTTCTAGGAAGGGTTCTGAAAGACATTAATGGGGGAGTCCACTGAGTTGACTAGCAACAACAACTGGGACCTAAAAGACACCCACCATGAGACCCACTACATTTACCCCCAGAAGAGGCAAACAAAAGGAAAAACCCACACCAAACTAAAAGACAGGAAGCAAACCACAAAGTGGAGTAAAACAAAGACGGGGATGATCAGATAAAGGATTGTTTTTTAGAAATCAAATATGGAACCAAAGGAGTTAACCCTCCACATCTCTCAAGCCACCTGAAGCACTGGGCCAGACGCTCTTAAATATCACCTGGCAAGCACAGGTGTAACACATACTGACTAACAAGGTTGATGCCAATTGGTTCGCCCAACGTGCCAACGTCCAAAATATAAATGGACCAAAGCCTGTATCATCTTCCCCCTTAAGACAAAATAAAATGTCCTATATTTTTGTTGAACAATTTTACTCACAACCAACAGAAAACCACTTCCATTTCATAACATGACATAACATGCGTCGTTACTTAAATGCGTCACGTTCTCCAATATCAACCAATAAACACTGGCGGTCTCATACAAAATAACCACTGTTATTCTTTTTTTTGTCCTTTTTTTTTTTTTAAGTTGAGAAAGGTTTTTTAAGGTAAAATCACGTACATTTCTATAACTCCCATCCCTTTGGAACAAGCCCAACCAAAACAAATACGGCAAAACGTGCAGTCAAAATAAAATGTGCCAGCGCTACACACTGGCTAAACACAAAACGTATTGACTGCCCACCCTTGAAAGACAATCAGCAACCAAGTTGTCCTTACTACGGACATGTCTGATTTCAAGGGGAAACTCCTGCAATATGAGACTCCAGCAAAGAAGTTGACGATACATGGAGCTCGTCTTTTGCAGGAAAACGAGAGGGTTATGATTGGTATAGACCATCATGGGGTTAAAGACCGATACATAAACCTCGAAGGGCTGACGAGCCAGTACCAAAACGAGCGTCTTCATTTCCATAGTTTCCGATATTTCCTTGAAAAGTACCCCACAGTGTGGTCAACATGTTATCGTCTTTCTGTAGGAGCACAGCCCCTGAATCGCTGGCATCTGTGTACAAAGCAAATGGACGACATAAATCCGGAGCAGCTAACACTGGTGCAGAGACCAAAAGGGTCTTTGTCTTATCAAAAGCCTCCTGACAGTAGGGCACCAAAGGAAAACGACTTTCAAACTGGTCAAATCTGTAAGTGGTGCAACAACATTTACATTGACATTTTAGTCATTTAGCAGACGCTCTTATCCAGAGCGACTTACAGTTAGTGAGTGCATACATACTTTTTTTTCATACTGGCCCCCGTGGGAATCGAACCTACAACCCTGGCATTGCAAACGCCATGCTCTACCAACTGAGCTACATCCCTGCCGGCCATTCCCTCCCCTACCCTGGACGACTCTGGGCCAATTGTGCGCCGCCCCATGGGTCTCCCGGTCGCGGCCGGCTACGACAGAGCCTGGATTCGAACCAGGATCTCTAGTGGCACAGCTAGCACTGCGATGCAGTGCCTTAGACACTGCGCCAACCTGGGCAAAGTTCTTGCAAAAAGCATAGTAGTAATCAGCCATTCCCCAAAATCGCCAAGAAGTTGGTACCGAAAGGTTATTGATGGCCTACACTTTGACAGAAACGGTCAGACTTCCCCTTGCCCCACCCACCACTATATAGATAGTGATATTTCACTGTTGGGGGCAATTTTGCTCTTTGACAGGTTAACTGTCAAGTTGGCAGCTGCAAAACGCTAAAAAAGACTACTAATATTCTGAAGGTGTTCTGGCTAGGAGGTACCAAATACCACCACATCGTCCAACTATGCCTCAGCATTTTCCAGACCACGTAGAATGATGTGCATGAGCCTTTGAAACGTGGCTCCGGCATTTCGTAACCCGAATGGAAGACGAAAGTAGGAGAACAAACCATCAAGAGTGACAAAAGGATGATTGCAATCTGTTTTGAAAATCGCTAATGTGCTCCAATTGGTTTGTTTTTGTGTTTAAGGTGTTGCCCTGCAACAACCTCTCTCAGCAAGCTCAACATGATGTCCAAGCACAAGCTATGGGGTGTACTCTACCACCCGTAGGAACCTTTTCATCATCCTCCCTGCGCGGAAGGATTTCCTCCTCCACCAAAACAGGATAGACTAACTCTTTAACTACTGCTTTTGGATCGGCATGTATAACTTTGATGTCATAATGCTTTGCAATGATGAGCAGATTTGCCTTCGTACATTTATCTAGAGAGTCTCCCATGTAGGGTTTTCCATAAATGCTTCCAATTTACAGCCCATGGCTCTTTATCCTTTATTAGCCTGTGTGTTTAGGCAACTTTCAAAATGATTCCTCCTATTCACTCTGGGAGGATGTCAGTGACAGAAACTACCACAAAAGTCTATTTTGAACACTCAAATATCTGGGCACAACAGATCTTTAGAGTAGGTGCTTAGAGAGACTATAATGGGAAACAAAATCCCGGACGAGCCCCCATGTTGATATGTTCCCCAGCAAGAAACCAAACATTGATGCTCAAAAAGAAGGGGGAACTAACACAGAGACACTAACAACCACCCAAACGAAACAGGTGGGGTTCTAGGAAGGGTTCTGAAAGACATTAATGTGGGAGTCCACTGAGTTGACTAGCAACAACAACTGGGACCTAAAAGACACCTGCCATGAGACCCACTACATTTGCCCCCAGAAGAGGCAAACGAAAGAAAAACCCACACCAAACTTAAAGACGGGAAGCAAACCACAAAGTGGAGTTAAACAAAAACAGGGATGATCAGATAAAGTATTGTTTATTAGAAATCAAATATGGAGGGCCAACCATAGGTGTTAATCCTCCAGATCTCTCAAACCACCTGAAGCACTGGGCCAGACGCTCTTAAATATCACCTGGCCAGCACAGGTAAAACAACTTCGGACAAACAACATGACAAGCCAGCACAGGTGTAACACATACTGATTTTACATGATAAAATTCCCCTAAATGTACGTTTTAAGCTCAAATAATGCAATTTTTATAACTATAAAGATAACGTTTCCCAGCCGGACAAGGATTGTTTCGACTTCAAGAATCTCTGAGCTAATTTCCTGCTATTCTACAAATTTTTCCATTAGGCTGAGAGAAAATTGTGCACTTTTAAATTGTATTTCCTGTAATTCCAAACACTTCTTTTATGGCTTATGATGTTCATATACTATCTGGGAGGCCTGACGTCCACTGGGTGTGTGCTATGCCAATGCCTGCATTCAAATACTAGTGGAAAATGAACATTACAATTGTTTAATGGGGCAACATTATCAAAGGATGGTGATGACAATTCCGGTGCAACTAAATAAATATATTGTGCATTAAGTAACAGCTCTGTTTACTCTGTTCATAATTACATAAATACACCTGTCAAATAAATGGAATGTTGGGAGTGTTGTAGGGAGTTTCTGCTGTCTGTCTGTTTGTACCACATTCATAGCAGTGTTGGCTCGCTGGAGAAACGAAAGTATTTATTCCTGTTTGACTTAAGTATGAATCTATTGTGCCAAGATATGTTCTGTCTTTTATGGGCCTCACCTAGGTAATTATGGACCCCACCTGTTTATACAATAGGCAGGTAATGAACTGAGCATTCACTGATCATGTAACCTAAGGTTAATGGGAGGTGGAATCTCTGATGCACAGATGTCAGTTTCACAGAAATGTGTTCTGTTGATCAGGGAAGAGAACGGGGGGGGGGGTTGATTCTCTGCCCCGCCGATGACACATCACAATACTGATCATAACAGTCACCATGCCGACACCTGTCAGATCTCACAACGCCTGGACAGGTGTTTAACATGTCACGGTTGTTCCATGAAAAGACTGCCTTTTGCGTCCCTTGATATTTTGTTCACCAATTTTGAATTTTAAAAGCCTGTTATATTACATGAAGTGCCCTTTAATATAGACCACATTGGGAATTCAATAAATCTGAATAATATGAATATTCTTAATATGAATAAAGGTTTGCTAAATTGCCAAAATCCCCTCTGTCACTTTTAGGAAGGTTTCAACCCACTTAATCCAAAAATGTCTACAAGTTTCACCATCATTGTAAGATACACTTTTCAAAAGGCACTGAATTGGGGGTGTCATGGATTCAGCCGAGGCTGCTCCTCCTCCTTGCTCGGGCAGGCTTTGGCGTTCGTCGTCCCCGGAGTACTAGCTACTGCCGATCGATGTTTCTGTGTTTGTCTTGTTTGGTCTTTATTGTTTACACCTGTTTCCCATTATGTTGGAATGTATTCCCTATATTAACCCCTGTCTCTCATTGGTTATTTTGTGTGTTATTGTTCGTTGTCATTCCGGCAGTTGCTTGTATGTACGGGTCTTTGTGTTTTCCTCCCTGTTTGGAGGTTTGTTGTTTTGTACGTTGATTTTACTGTGTTCAGTAAAAAACGTTGCCAGCCGCTCTGTGTCCTGCTTTTGACTTCGCTACCGCATACACGTCGCGTGACAGAATAACACACCAAGACATGGAGTCAGCAGGAGCGGCGGTGCCAGCTGGATCACCGGAGGAGCGCGTTACACAACAGGCGGCCATGATCCAGGCTCTCGGCACCGCCATGGAAGGTGTGATGAACACCTTGGGGCGATGGGAAAGAGGAGGCTTGCCCACACCTCCTCCGACAATACCACCACCATCAGCTATACCCATCGCTTCACCTCCGGAGTCCAGTGGGATTCGGCTCTCGCTCCCGAGGGCTTATGATGGCACCGCGGCCGGGTGTCAGGGTTTCCTGCTCCAAGTGGAACTCTACCTGGCAACCATCCACCCGGTGCCCTCGGGATACGAGCGTGTCCGCCCTCATCTCCTGTCTGTCCGGCAAGGCACTGGAGTGGGCCAACGCCGAGTGGGGGGGAATAGACGCCGCTACAGTCAACTATGCGGAGTTCACCCGCCGCTTCAGGGCGGTGTTCGATCATCCCCCAGAGGGGAAGGCGGCGGGTGAGCGTCTGTTCTACCTCAGACAGGGGAAGAGGAGCGCGCAGGAGTTCGCACTGGACTTCCGGACTCTGGCTGCCAATGCGGGATGGAATGAGAGGGCCCTCATCGACCACTACAGGTGCAGCCTGAGGGAGGACGTGCGTCGGGAGTTGGCCTGCAGGGACAACAACCTAAGCTTCGATCAGCTGGTGGACATGTCGATTCGCCTAGATACCCTGTTGGCTACCCGCGGACGTCCGGAGTTGGGGCCGTCCATTCCATCCCCCAGCACTTCTGAGCCGAGCCCTATGGAGCTCGGGGGTGCTGGTGCTAGGGAGACGAGGAGAGAGACCAGGAGAGAGGCCGTCCCCTGCACCAACTGTGGCCGCAGAGGACACACTGCGGTTCGGTGCTGGGGAGGGTCTCCTAGGAATCGAGGCAGTAGGCAGCGCACTGATGAGTCATTCCAGGTGAGTAAGCACCCAACTCATCCAGAGCTCTCTGTTGTACATATGTGTATTAAAGTTGTGTTTCCCGAGGTTTCTCCTCACTCCCAGCATAAGGCGCTAGTAGATTCAGGCGCAGCTGGGAATTTTATCGATCGCCGGTTCACATATAAGTTAGCGATTCCTATTGTACCAGTTGAAGTGCCCTTCCCCATCCATGCCCTAGATAGCCGCCCTTTGGGGTCGGGATTGGGAGGTCACAGTGCCACTTAAAATGAAGACGCAGGAGGGCCATGAGGAGATTATACAGTTGTATTTGATTGACTCTCCTGCATCTCCCGTGGTGTTGGGGCTTCCCTGGTTAACATCTCATGACCCCAACATTTCATGGCAACAGAGGGCTCTCAAGGGATGGTCTGATCAGTGTGTCGGGCGGTGTGTAGGTGTTTCCATAGGGGCAACGACGGTGGAAAGTCCGAACCAAATTCCCACCATGCACATTCCTCCTGAGTATGCCGATTCGGCACTCGCCTTCTGTAAAAAGAAGGCGACTCAATTACCACCTCATCGACAGGGGGATTGTGCGATAGACCTCCAGGTAGGCGCTGCGCTTCCTCGTGGTCATGTGAATCCTCTGTCTCAGGAGGAGACGGCAGCTATGGAGACATACGTCACCGAATCTCTGAGACAGGGATACATACGATCGTCCACTTCTCCTGCGTCCTCGAGTTTCTGTTTTGTGAAGAAGAAGGATGGGGGTTTACGCCCGTGTATTGATTACCGTGGTCTCAATCAGATTACAATCAAATACAGCTATCCTCTCCCTCTGATTGCTAGTATGACGGAGTCATTACACGGGGTGCGATTCTTCACAAAATTGGATCTCAGGAGCGCGTACAACCTGGTGCGCATTAGGGAGGGAGATGAGTGGAAGACAGCATTCAGTACCACCTCGGGTCACTATGAGTACCTCGTCATGCCATACGGTTTAATGAATGCTCCTTCAGTCTTCCAATCATTTGTGGACGAGATTTTCCGGGATTTGCATGGACAGGGTGTAGTGGTGTATATTGATGACATTCTAATATACTCCGCTACACGAGCCGAGCATGTGTCCCTGGTGCGTCGGGTGCTGGGTAGACTGTTGGAACATGACCTGTATGTGAAGGCGGAGAAATGTCTGTTCTTCCAGGAGTCCATCTCCTTCCTGGGACATCGGTTGTCCGCGTCAGGGGTGGAGATGGAGATTGACCGCGTTTCAGCCGTGCGTAATTGGCAGACTCCCACCACGGTGAAGGAGGTGCAGCGGTTTTTGGATTTTGACAATTACTACCGGAGGTTTATCCGGGGCTTTGGACAGGTAGCAGCTCCCATCACCTCCCTGCTAAGGGGGGGCCCGGTGCGTTTGCAGTGGTTGGCTGAGGCAGATAGGGCGTTTAGACATCTGAAGGACCTGTTCACCTCGGCTCCGGTGCTGGCACATCCTGATTCCTCTTTGGCGTTCCAAGTTGAGGTGGATGCGTCCGAGGCGGGGATCGGTGCTATACTGTCTCAGCGCTCGGGCACGCCTCCAAAACTCCGCCCCTGTGCTTTCTATTCCAAGAAGCTCAGTCCGGCGGAACGCAATTATGACGTGGGGGACAGGGAGCTGCTAGCGGTGGTCCAAGCCCTGAAGGTGCGTAGGCATTGGCTTGAGGGGGCTAAACACCCTTTTCTCATTCTGACTGACCATCGTAACCTGGAGTACATCTGGGCAGCGAGGAGACTGAACCCTCGTCAGGCTAGGTGGGCCATGTTTCTTACCCGGTTTGTATTTAAGCTCACTTATAGACCAGGGTCACAGAACGCTAAGGCAGACGCCCTGTCCCGACGATATGACACAGAGGAGAGGTCCATTGAGCCCACTCCCATACTACCGGAGTCTTGTCTGGTGGCACCGGTGGTGTGGGAGGTCGATGCGGAAATCGAGCGGGCGTTACGTGCCGACCCTACTCCCCCAGAGTGTCCAGAGGGACGGAGGTATGTGCCGCTCGAGGTCCGTGATCGACTGATATATTGGGCTCACACGTCACCCTCCTCTGGTCATCCTGGTATTGGTCGGACAGTGCACTGCCTTAGTGGGAAGTACTGGTGGCCCACCTTGGCTAGGGACGTGAGGGTTTTATGTTTCTTCCTGCTCGGTGTGCGCCCAGTGTAAGGCGCCTAGACACCTGCCCAGAGGGAAGTTACAACCTCTACCCGTTCCACAATGGCCGTGGTCTCACCTATCGGTGGATTTTGTCACGGACCTTCCCCCCTCCCAGGGGAATACCACAATCTTAGTCGTTGTGGATCGGTTTTCTAAGGCCTGCCATCTATTTCTATGCCAGGTCTTCCTACAGCCCTACAAACGGCCGACGCCCTGTTTACTCACGTCTTCCGGCACTACGGGGTGCCTGAGGATATAGTGTCTGATCGGGGTCCCCAGTTCACCTCTAGAGTCTGGAGGGCGTTTATGGAACGTCTGGGGGTCTCGATTAGCCTTACCTCGGGTTTTCACCCTGAGAGTAATGGGCAGGTGGAGAGAGTAAACCAGGATGTGGGTAGGTTTCTGAGGTCCTATTGCCAGGACCGGCAGGAGGAGTGGTCGGGGTATATCCCCTGGGCAGAAATAGCCCAAAACTCACTCCGCCACTCCTCCACTAATCTTACGCCTTTTCAGTGTGTGCTGGGTTATCAGCCGGTCCTGGCACCCTGGCATCAGAGCCAGATCGAAGCCCCTGCGGTGGATGAGTGGTTTCGGCGCTCGGAGGAAACATGGAATGCTGCGCATGTCCATCTGCAGCGGGCTATCAGACGGCAAAAGGCAAGCGCCGATCGCCACCGCAGTGAGGCTCCGGTTTATGCACCGGGAGACCGGGTCTGGCTCTCGACCCGAAACCTTCCCCTTCGCCTGCCCTGCCGGAAGCTGGGTTGGCGGTTTGTGGGGCCATTTAAAGTCCTGAGGAGATTGAACAAGGTATGTTATAGGTTACAACTGCCCATTAATTACCGCATTAACCCCTCGTTCCATGTGTCTCTCCTCAGGCTGGTGGTAGCTGGTCCACTCCAGGAGAATGAGATACGAGAGGCTCCTCCACCCCCACTAGACATCGAGGGGGCTCCGGCGTACTCAGTCCGTTCCATTGTGGATTTGAGGCGTCGGATGGGGGGTCTGCAGTATCTCGTGGAGTGGGAGGGGTACGGTCCGGAGGAACGGTGCTGGGTACCTAGAAGGGACATCCTAGATCCCTCCCTGTTGAGGGATTTCCACCGGAGTCATTAGACTCGCCCTGCTCCGCGTCCTCCTGGCCATCCCCGAGGCCGGGGTCGGCGCACGGCTGGGGCCGCGCGTCAAGGGGGGTACTGTCACGGATTCAGCCGAGGCTGCTCCTCCTCCTTGCTCGGGCAGGCTTCGGCGTTCGTCGTCCCCGGAGTACTAGCTGCTGCCGATCGATGTTTCGGTGTTTGTCTTGTTTGGTCTTTATTGTTTACACCTGTTTCCCATTATGTTAGATTGTATTCCCTATATTAACCCCTGTCTCTCATTGGTTATTTTGTGTGTTATTGTTCGTTGTCATTCCGGCAGTTGCTTGTATGTACGGGTCTTTGTGTTTTCCTCCCTGTTTGGAGGTTTGTTGTTTTGTACGTTGATTTTACTGTGTTCAGTAAAAAACGTTGCCAGCCGTTCTGTGTCCTGCTTTTGACTTCGCTACCGCATACACGTCGCGTGACAGGGGGAATGACACATCAGCTAAACACATCATATGATATAGCAATCTGATGACTGACTGTTATGCAATGTAACGTCAGCAATACAGTCAGCCTGGAATGTGATGAGTGTTACGCCCATCATACAGGTAAGTCTGTCTATATATGTTTTAGGCACACTGCATCCAAACCTCCAGGAGTGTGTGTGCAGCGGACTGTTGTCATAGCTCTGCAGGTATATCCCTCTCAGGTGAACACAATCAAGGAAGAGACAGATGAAAATGACAGTCACGAGCAAGCAAGGTAAAATCCAGTACTAAACAGCCAGTACTTAATGCTGTTTATTCTGTAATTTAAAATAAGATAGCGG
The DNA here is from genome assembly GCF_020615455.1 of Coregonus clupeaformis. Lineage (NCBI taxonomy): Eukaryota > Metazoa > Chordata > Actinopteri > Salmoniformes > Salmonidae > Coregonus > Coregonus clupeaformis. Next base: position 19,530 of record NW_025534022.1, read on the forward strand.
GGGAATATCAAATGTGTTAAGACATTTTCGACACCAAACAATTGAATTTGGTAACATTTAAATAACATTTAAACAACATCCTTCGATTGTAGTATTTACTGAATCCTCATATTGTGCATTTTCTGGTAATCAATGCATTGTAATTTATGATTATGTGTAATTGCAAATGAATCAGTTTTGTTGTCGCAATTCTAATTATATACTATTATCTTATTTTAATGAAAATAAAAAATAGAGTAAATCTATTGAATCCTTTGTTAACTTCCGCATTTGGCTTAGTTTCAAAGCCATAAGACAATGAGACCGGTATATCTGGTTTGGCATAACCACAGCCAACTAAATAACAATTCTAATCTGTAAATGCCTTTGCACTGACCTTTACACTGTTGTTGACTATTGGCTCATCAGTTTCCCAGGTGCCTCTAAGAGGAGTAGACAGAAGAGGAGGAGGAAACCCATGGCTCCTGATCCTGCTGATACTTGCAGGTTAGGAGACATTTTGTTTGAAAAATTACAAGAGTAAAACAAAGACAATAGATCAATGATAGGATTCACCCCCTTAACACCAGAATCACAACTTCCACTTGGGTCAGATCTTCTCTTAGTTATGCAATGATTTCAAATGGACACTAAGTGATACATTTATTTAAAAGAGGAAGTTAAGATTCACCCCTAAAACATGACGATCTTGTATCTGTGGAATTAATTGTCCAAACTACAGTGTGGGAAAAAAGTATTTGATCCCCTGCTGATTTTGTACGTTTGCCCACTGACAAAGACATGATCAGTCTATAATTTTAATGGTAGGTTTATTTGAACAGTGAGAGACAGAATAACAACAAAAAAATCCAGAAAAACGCATCTAAAAAATGTTATACATTTATTTGCATTTTAATGAGGGAAATAAGTATTTGACCCCTCTGCAAAACATGACTTAGTACTTGGTGGCAAAACCCTTGTTGGCAATCAGAGGTCAGACGATTCTTGTAGTTGGCCACCAGGTTTGCACACATCTCAGGAGGGATTTTGTCCCACTCCTCTTTGCAGATCTTCTCCAAGTCATTAAGGTTTCGAGGCTGACGTTTGGCAACTTGAACCTTCAGCTCCCTCCACAGATATTCTATGGGATTAAGGTCTGGAGACTGGCTAGGCCACTCCAGGACCTTAATGTGCTTCTTCTTGAGCCACTCCTTTGTTGCCTTGGCCGTGTGTTTTGGGTCATTGTCATGCTGGAATACCCATCCACGACCCATTTTCAATACCCTGGCTGAGGGAAGAAGGTTCTCACCCAAGATTTGACGGTAACTTCAGACGGGCCTGTATATGTGCTTTCTTGAGCAGGGGGACCTTGTGGGCGCTGCAGGATTTCAGTCCTTCACGGCGTAGTATGCTACCAATTGTTTTCTTGGTCCCAGCTGCATTGAGATAATTGACAAGATCATCCCGTGTAGTTCTGGGCTGATTCCTCACCGTTCTCATGATCATTGCAACTCCTTGAGGTGAGATCTTGCATGGAGCCCCAGGCTGAGGGAGATTGACAGTTATTTTGTGTTTCTTCCATTTGTGAATAATCGCACCAACTGTTGTCATCTTCTCACCAAGCTGCTTGGCGATGGTCTTGTAGCCCATTCAAGCCTTGTGTAGGTCTACAATCTTGTCCCTGACATCCTTGGAGAGCTCTTTGGTCTTGGCCATGGTGGAGAGTTTGGAATCTGATTGATTGATTGCTTCTGTGGATAGGTGTCTTTTATACAGGTAACAAGCTGAGATTAGGAGCACTCCCTTTAAGAGTGTGCTCCTAATCTCAGCTCATTACCTGTATAAAAGACACCTGGGTGCCAGAAATCTTTCTGATTGAGAGGGGGTCAAATACTTATTTCCCTCATTAAAATGCAAATCAATTTATTACATTTTTGACATGTGTTTTTTTGGATTTTTTTGTTGTTATTCTGTCTCTCACTGTTCAAATAAACCTACCATTAAAATTATAGATTGATAATTTCTTTGTCAGTGGGCAAACGTACAAAATCAGCAGGGGATCAAATACTTTTTTCCCTCACTGTAAGTGCATTCATCTCATCCATGTAATATTATCTTGGTTTCAAAGTGTATTAATTTATAACAAAGTTACAACTGATTTCTTATTATGTGTTCTGTTCTTGCTGTATCTATAGTGTACATATTGTTGGTGGAATATCTGTAAATTATTTATATATTTTTTTTATATAATTATTATAATATATACAGCATATATATATATATATATATATATATACAGTGGGGAGAACAAGTATTTGATACACTGCCGATTTTGCAGGTTTTCCTACTTACAAAGCATGTAGAGGTCTGTAACTTTTATCATAGGTACACTTCAACTGTGAGAGACGGAATCTAAAACAAAAATCCAGAAAATCACATTGTATGATTTTTAAGTAATTAATTTGCATTTTATTGCATGACATAAGGATTTGATACATCAGAAAAGCAGAACTTAATATTTGGTACAGAAACCTTTGTTTGCAATTAGAGATCATACGTTTCCTGTAGGTCTTGACCAGATTTGCACACACTGCAGCAGGGATTTTGGCCCACTCCTCCATACAGACCTTCTCCAGATCCTTCAGGTTTCGGGGCTGTCGCTGGGCAATACGGACTTTTAGCTCCCTCCATAGATTTTCTATTGGGTTCAGGTCATGGCCCCATCCATCCTCCCCTCAATACGGTGCAGTCGTCCTGTCCCCTTTGCAGAAAAGCATCCCCAAAGAATGATGTTTCCACCTCCATGCTTTACGGTTGGGACGGTGTTCTTGGGGTTGTACTCATCCTTCTTCTTCCTCCAAACACGGCGAGTGGAGTTTAGACCAAAAAGCTAAATTTTTGTCTCATCAGACCACATGACCTTCTCCCATTCCTCCTCTGGATCATCCAGATGTTCATTGGTAAACTTCAGACGGGCCTGGACATGCGCTGGCTTGAGCAGGGGGACCTTGCGTGCGCTTCTGGATTTTAATCCATGACGGCGTAGTGTGTTACTAATGGTTTTCTTTGAGACTGTGGTCCCAGCTCTCTTCAGGTCATTGACCAGGTCTTGCCGTGTAGTTCTGGGCTGATCCCTCACCTTCCTCATGATCATTGATGGCCCACGAGGTGAGATCTTGCATGGAGTCCCAGACCGAGGGTGATTGACCGTCATCTTGAACTTCCATTTTCTAATAATTGCGCCAACAGTTGTTGCCTTCTCACCAAGCTGCTTGCCTATTGTCCTGTAGCCCATCCCAGCCTTGTGCAGGTCTACAATTGTATCCCTGATGTCCTTACACAGCTCTCTGGTCTTGGCCATTGTGGAGAGGTTGGAGTCTGTTTGATTGAGTGTGTGGACAGGTGTCTTTTATACAGGTAACGAGTTCAAACAGGTGCAGTTAATACAGGTAATGAGTGGAGAACAGGAGTGCTTCTTAAAGAAAAACTAACAGGTCTGTGATAGCCGGAATTCTTACTGGTTGGTAGGTGATCAAATACTTATGTCATTTAATAAAATGCAAATTAATTACTTAAAAATCATGCAATGTGATTTTCTGGATTTTTGTTTTAGATTCCGTCTCTCACAGTTTAAGTGTACCTATGATAAAAATTACAGACCTCTACATGCTTCGTAAGTAGGACAACCTGCAAAATCGGCAGTGTACAAATACTTGTTCTCCCCACAGTATATATACACTCTCTATTGTTGTCTGCATCATTTCACCAGGTAAAATTCCTGGTACATGTAAATGTACTTCAAATCAAATAAATGTTATTGGTCAAGTGCACAGGATACAGGGTGTATATGTGATATTTGCTCAAATGAATAGTGACATGGTTGAGCAGCTCAGATATCTAGTAATGGCGGCAGGTAGCTTAGTGGGTAAGAGCGTTGTGCCAGTAACCGAAAGGTCGCTGGTTCTAATCCCCGAGCCGACTAGGTGAAAAATCTGTCGATGTGCCCTTGAGCAAGGCACTTAACCCTAATTGCTCCTGTAAGTCGCTCTGGATAAGAGCGTCTGCTAAATGACAAAAAATAAAAAATAAAAATAAAATAAATAGTAATAAATAGTACAGCAATGTTGACTGTGTGTGTGATTCTGATCAAATCCTCTTTTGAAAATCCCCAGGTTCTGTAGTGTTCACTGCTGAGTCAGAACATAAGGACAAGACAAAAGGTAAAATATGGACCCAGCAGACAAAACTCTATTGTTGATTTCTGCATGTAAAAGAAGGGGAAGGGGTACTTAGTCAGTTCCACAACTAAATATATTCAACCCAAATGTCTTCCACATTTAACCCAACCTCTCTGAATCACAGAGGTGTGGGGGACTGCCTTTATCGACGTCCATGGCGCCTGGGGAACAGTTATTGCTGGGGGTTAATTGCCTTGCACAAGGGCAGAACGGCAGATTTTTCCATCTTGCCAGCTTGGGGATTCAAACCAGTGACCTTTCAGTTACTTGCTCAACACGCTTAACCACTAAGCTACCTGCCGCCTGAACCAACTAAACCACAGAAAACAAAAAATGAAGGGGAAAAACTTTATTGGCGTTGTACCCTTTTATTCTTGTTACCATAGCTACACATCTCTGTACTTTGCTGTTGATGCTGACATAGCCTTGGATCAGCCCCATGCAGTCATAACATTCAATACACATAATCACTTGCATGCAGAGACAATGCAAATATGTCCTTTTGCAAATCCAAACTTCCTCCTCTCTCCTCTTCATACTATTATTTCATTCAACGTAGTGCTACCAATAACCATTTGTGTCAGAGTAAAGATCTAAGCAGGCAAATGTGCATTATAAAAATTACAAAATCAGAAATATATTTGATATATAATTACATATATAGACTACATGACCAAAGGTAAGTGGACACCTGATCGTCAAACATCTCATTCCAAAATCATGGGCATTAATATGGAGTTGGTCCCCTCTTTGCTGATATAACAGCCTCCACTCTTCTGGGAAGGCTTTCCACTAGATGTTGGAACATTGCTGCGGGGACTTGCTTCCACAAGAGCATTAGTGAGGTTGGGAACTGATGTTGGGCGATTAGACTTTCAATGGGGTTGAGGTCAGGGCTCTGTGCAGGCCAGTCAAGTTCTTCCACACCGATCTCAACAAACCATTTCTGTATGGACCCGCTTTGTGTATGGGAGCATTGTCATGCTGAAACAGGAAGGGGCCTTCCCCAAACTGTTGCCACAAAGTTGGAAGACAGATCATAGAATATCATTGTATGCTGTAGAGTTAAGATTTCCCTTCATTGGAACTAAGGGGCCTAGCCCGAACCATGAAAAACAGCCCCAGACCATTATTCCTCCTCCACCAAACTTTACAGTTGGCACTATGCATTCGGGCAGGTAGCGTTCTCCTGGCATTTGCCAAACACAGATTCGTCCCCTTCACAATAACAGCACTTACAGTTGACCAGGGCAGCTCTTGTAGGGCAGAAATTTGAGGAACTGTCTTGTTGGAAATGCGGCATCCTATGACGATGCCAAGTTGAAAGTCACGGAGCTCTTCAGTAAGGCCATTCTACTGCCAATGTTTGTCTATGGAGATTGCATGGCTGTGCGCTCGATTTTATACACCTGTCAGCAACGGGTGTGCCTGAAATAGCCAAATCCACTAATTTGAAGTGGTGTCCACATACTTTTGTATATATAGTGTATATCTTTTTTTTTTTACGATCAGAGTACATTGTTTTGTTTTGCCACCGGTGAATGAAAACATTGTATAGTGTTAACGATGATAATGATTTGGGTAAGTTCCTTTTTAAGGATAAAAAATAAGAATTGGACACATTTCAAACCCTGAATTGAAATGTTCAATTCAACAACTGCATTGACTGAATTGAAATGGAATTGACCCCAACTCTGTTGAATTATTCTTCATTGTTATTCTTTATACTTCATATAGTGCCACTGCCCTCTGACCTGAGGATCATTCTGGTGGGGAAGACTGGAGCAGGGAAGAGTGCAACAGGAAACACCATCATGGGGAGAGAGGTGTTTAAAGCAAAGGCCTCCCCCAAGTCTGTGACCAAACACTGTAAGGAAGGTGAAGCGTATGTTCCAGGAACAAAACTAACAGTAATTGAAACCCCAGGCCTCTTTGATACAACACTGTCTGAACAGGAGATGAAGAGGGAAATAGATGAGTGCATTAAGATGTCAGTCCCAGGACCCCATGTGTTCCTGCTGGTGATTAGGCTGGCTAGATACACAAATGAGGAGAGGAAGACTGTGAGCTGGATCCAGGAGAACTTTGGAGCAGACGCTTCTCCCTTCACAATCTTACTGTTCACTGGGCCCGATCAACTGGACGGCAAACCAGTGATGACATTCCTGAGTGAGAATGATGAGCTTCAGAAACTCATCCAGGTCTGTGAGAACAGGTTTCATGTCTTTAACAATAGAGAGAGTGGGAACCGCACTCAGGTCACAGAGCTGCTGGACAAGATAGGGATGATGGTGGTGAAGAATGGAGGACGTCACTACACCAGTAAGATATATGAAGACACTCAGAATAAGATCAAAGAGGAGGAGAGGAAGAGACAGGAGGAGGAGAGGAAGAGACAGGAGGAGGAGGAGAGGAGAGAACCAAACAAAAATTTGAGAAATTCTATATTACAAATAGGTGGTGCAGCTCTTACAGGTCTGGGATTTATGTTGGGATTTCCACCTTTAATAGTAGCTGGAGTTGCTGTTACAGGTACAGCGGTAGTTGATAATATTGTAGACAAACATGACGAGTAGGGAATTCAGGACACTCAAGTTGACCTAAAGTTGACTTGAGATGTATGAGTCATCAGAAATATAGGGAGGTTTTTTCATGGCAACATTCTTGTTGCTTGGTATCATTAAATGGGTCATGGTGAGGGGTCAGGGTTCATGAAATGGTCAAGGAGTCAATAAGTCAAAATCAGAGCAGTCAAGGTAGATTAATGCCAAGTATCTTGCTATTGTATCATTGTTATCATTAATATTTTTCTTTCAATATATATATACACTATACATCCATATGCTCTTTCACCTATTCATAATTGAGATAATTTCTTTCAGACCATTCATTGTTTTATGTTCCTACATTTTTTCCCCTTTATGAATCTATTTTATTGCTTCCTGCTTGTGTTTTATCTCCTGCATTTTATTGTTTTTCCTGTAAAGTGAGTTGAGATTTGAAATTCACTTTAAATTTAAATAAAGTTTGATTTGGAATTAAGAATAAAAAAATAAATTTTCATTGTTAAAAAATCTGAAAAATACTAGTTCTCATTTATAGTTCTGTAACTTCAAAGGTTTATAAAATTAAGTTAAGATATTCAATAGTTTAAAAAATAAGTAACTAACAATGAGAGAGGCCGAGTTCAGCACACGGAAATGGAACGTAATTCCCTTTTTATGCACTTTTCTCTCTATGCAAATTCTGACCTTGAACTTAAGAATTGTATTTTTTATTCATCAATATACAGTATTTTGTGCGTAAAGGCTCTCCAAACAAATATTTTTTATGATACTTTCTTAACCCTAAAATGTGCCTAAATAATAGTACTTTTAAATCTACAGTACTAGTTGGTACTGAAACGGAGATGAATATGCATAGATGGCTTTCTTTCATTGATCTGAACCTGTTCGCTATGTTTTCTATTGAGTCTGTCAACAACATTTTAATTAAAGGTGCACCGTATTTAAAGGGATGGCTTAAGACAAATGTACTGAAAATGTACTGGCCACTTGCTGGCCAACCCTCTGTTGGCAAGCAAGTGGGGGTGATCAATTAACTAAAGACAGTAGGTTAGTTAAGACAGAAACAATAGGAGGGAGGTCGGTTGGGGATTATGGGTGGGTGTATACTGCAACCATCTAGCAATGCAAAGGTTGCGTGATCAAGGAGCGTCGGGAACAATTGTAGCATTTTAGCTAACCCTTCCCCTTATTCTAACCTTAACCCAATTCACATAACCTTGTACATTGATTATCTTAGTAATCCTAACCACCACTGTAAATTATCCCCATAAATCTCCTTTGTTGTTATGACGCAACCAGCAACCTGGTCTCAGAGAAAGACGTATAATACTGGGTGGTGCAGCGGTCAAAAGCCACTACAGCCTGGGGTTCGATCACGACACGTTGGTGCGGCTGACATCAGGGACAGCGAACAGTGTGATAAGAAGTAGGCAGCCAGGCGGGTCACGTTTCAGAGGACGCATTTCTCGACCTTCGCCTCTCCAGAGCACATTGAGGAGTTTCAGGGTTGAGCCAAGGGACCTAATTCAGGGAGAAAACGGGGTAAAAAAAATATGCTTGTGGCCACACCCCCCTGAACACACCTGTTAGGGCCTGGTTAGTACTGGGATGGGAGACCGCCTGGGAATACCAGATGCCGTAAGCTCAAAAATAAATTGAGATGTATAAAACTTTCCGTCCTCCAAGACGTATGATAAATTAGGTCATCCAATGTGTATGCTATTTTACAACTGGGTAAAACATATGATACTATACATCCTCTAATTCATATCATATTGTCCAACCGCTATTCAATTCATAACGTAACCTAACATAACGTATCATAATGTATCATACTAAATGGAGGCAACAGATTAACATACCATTAGACTACCTCATGAAGCTGGTTGAATGAATGCCAAGAGTGTGCAAAGCTGTCATCAAGGCAAAGGGTGGCTATTTGAATAATCTCAAATATAACATCTATTATGATTTGTTTAACACTTTTTTGGTTACTTCATGATTCCATATGTGTCATTTCATAGTTTTTATATATTTTCTTATCCTACAATATAGAAAATAGAAAAAATTAAGAAAAGCCCTTGAATGAGTAGGTGTTCTAAAACTTTTGATCGGTAGTGTATGTGGTTAGAAGAATGATGGTGCACTGAGGTAATATGCCATCACGTGTTGGTGCCTGGCCGACAGAGTTTTCAGGACATTCTTGAAGTTCTGAGTGTCATGCTCAACCCTTTTGAAAAAGCCATGTTTACCCTCAAACCTCATGGTCCAAAGGTGTACAAGAGGCCCATAACACTTGATGAGCTCAGGGTAATACTCAACATAATGGCGCTTGGTTAGAAGTCTAAACCCAGGAAAGACCTCTTGCAGAGTCTGTCTATGATCACTGATTCAGCTGTAAATGTTGGTGACAACACAAGCTCGATGACATCTTTAAAATCCATTAACACTACCCCACGCTCCATCTCCATCTTGCACATCACTACCAACCATTAAAGGAAGCAGTCTGAGCAAAGTTGCATTTTCATAAACATTTCCACCGATAGTCCCTTTGGTTGCAAATGTCTTTGGGATTGGATGTGCTCGGTTTACTTTGTCTGCGTACTGATATGGGATGGAAGCCATTTTCTGGTTTAAATACTCAAGAGTGAAATACTTCAGACATGTATCATCTCACTGATGCAAAGGGCCAACTCAACAGGCACAATACCTTTGAGCAAATCATGCAGTATATCAGGAGAGAAACCAGTAACTGCATGAAAATATTGCAAGGTCTGGCTCAAAACACATTCACGCTTCACACTATGCTGACTCTGACCATTCCCATCCACAACATCTTGCACGTTAAGGTCATGGCTGGCTCTTGTTCTCCTACTAAATTCGGCCTCACCAACGTCATGGGTTTAAAATTGGTCTTGAGTGGCTGTACAGAATCAACACACAAAGTCAGCACTAAACGATTCTGAAAAGCCTGCTAAGTTGAGTTCAGGAAACATACTGCACTAGCATGACTAGAGGGTAGTTATTTTCAACAAAGGTTTTCCTGCGCTTAGAAGTTGACATCTCTGCACCTTTAGCAGTGACACTGGCAAAAACACTGCTGTCCATGACTGCCTCGACTACTTGGTCAAGGGCAGAATCACTAATGGTGTGTTCATTTTTCAGTAATCCACATTTTATTGCTTCCTTGACCAGAGGTTGAGAGAGAGAAAATATCTGCCCCAAGTGCTCAACTATTTCCTGTGTTGCGTAGTCAGAAACATGGAGAACACTTTGCATTTTTAAAAATAGAGGCAGACATTATTTATTTTTTAACTGAGCTCTCAACTCGTTTGTGTCAAACTGACAACTCAGGGGGGTCAACAGTGTCTGCACTCTGAATGGGACACTCTTCATCAGGGTCAACTGAGCTAGTGACTGGGAGAATATCACTTTCCACACATACAACATCTTCACAGAAGTCAGAACTAACAGCAACTGCATGTTTCCTGCTATTGTGGGCATTAAATGAGTATACATTAGTGCTATAATCATAATTCTTAAATGGGCATGTTACCGTTACCGTCTCATGGCTTTTTAAATGTCCCCTTAAATGATGTAAGTGTGTTACCTCTGAGAAGGTTTGAATCTACATCTCTCGCTGTCACGTGATGGAATTGAGATAAATACATTTTGAGTGCATTGATGGATTGAAATGCGCACAGGCAATCATGATAAAGACATGGTAGCGGGCTTATTCTTGGGTAAAAGCTGTGCTTCAAACGATAAGTAATTTAGCTCTGGTATCAAAGGAGGCAGCACACAAATTACATTTCTACTCCATCAAATAAAAAATCTGAAAGTCAAATTAAAATGGTGTTCATTCCTTAAGTCACTTAGATTTATCTAAATAGAATCCCGTTTAGGCTACTTCCTGTATCTTATGGCATCACGGGACAGATATTCATGGATACTCAAAATGGTACAGCCTTCCATTGAGACATACTTTTAAGTACGGCATTAAGGACTGCTGCTCACCATTCTGAGCTTCTGAAGAAACAATGTGGTCGATGCAACTAAATCAGAAAATAGAGCACTCGATGGACTTAATCAACAGGCCTTCGCTTGATGGCTAATGTTAGCTAGCCCACATGCTATGTATCAATGCTTTGCAATTATCTATTTAGCAAGCACAATGTAAGTTACTTAGTTTAGTAAACTAGCTAGTGGGTTTACGAAGTCAAATCGCACAGATTTAACGGAATACTTTTTACACAGCAAGGAATTAAAACTTCAAATGTGCTGATAATTTATATCTCCCCAGTTCAGTGCACTCAATAAACATATGACCACTGTCGTAGTAAATATATTATGTTATAGCTTGGTCTGACTAAAATCTTGTGCATGACCCATCTTGTGTTGGGCCTTTGGATTTAATACAATGCACAAAGACTTCTATCTTGTCGGCCTTATCAGCAGGTGGCTATGGACAACACCCACGCCATAGGTCTCTCAGTTCTCCCAACTCACGAGTTATTGCTCTGAGGACATACACACACACACCCCCACACACACACACACATACACACACACACACACACACACACATCATCATTGTTAAACATACACACATACACACACACACACATACACACACATACACACACACACACATACACACACACACACACACACACACACACATACACACACGCACACACACACACACACACATCATCATTGTTAAGCACACACACACAAAAACCCCCCTTCTCTTAGGCTGAACATCTGAAGACAGAGAACCCGACTCAGAGCCAATGCAATGGAAGTGACCTCGACCAACTCATCAGGACCAATCAGAAGATCAGAACTACTAGAATCAACCTACTTTATTTTATTGTATAAAATGTCAGCACACAATGTTTAGGGGGCTCGCTCTCTCAGATATCTCCCTACGAGGTTGACGAACGGGTCCGTGCACGCTATTTACAGATATCTTTACCTCTGAATAAACTGCCTTATATTATACAATTATCCACCTTGTCCGAAAGTCTCTACTTGGTCTCCGTTCTCCAGTAAACTTGTGATCATCAACAAACTTGGTAGCAGAGGGTGGTTTTCTAACTCTGAATTCGGTCCATAAAAGTTGATAGAGACAGGAGACAAGTAAGAGACGGATCTGAAAGGACGGGTGACCTGTCCGCAGGAGCAGCCGGGAATCCAGCTCGCCTCAGGAAACTGATCTAGACGGCCGTCAATACAAAGGTAAGCAGAACCTGTTAAAACAAAATCTGCATATTGTATTGTAGGATAAACCCAAATTATGATCAGTAGTACTGGGCGTGAGTATGGATTACTGATAAATTTATAACATATCTATTATGACTCAAAAGGCACATATGTAAAGATATCTGAATTCTTTAGGTTTTTACTGTTGAAATGTGACTCTCTAGGGGAGGAGTCTAGTTACAGAGGTTGTGGTTCACGAGAGACGGACCCTTTTATTTTTTGCTGTTGATATCTGAAATCTTAGGTTTTTACTGTTGAAATGTGACTCTAAGAGAAGAAGTCTAGTTACAGTGGTTTTATTTACTGTTGAATTGCGGCTTTCTAGTGAGGAGCCTATTACAGAGGTTTTGGTTCACAAGCGATGGACCCTTTTTATTTGATCCACAAGAGAAGGATCTGGTGACTTGATAAAAAGATTCAGATAGTCGGGTTGAGTTAATTCCGTGAGAATCCAAGTCCAGAAAAGGTTCTCCCGACTAGACGCCAGTTGAATGGTTTAAACGACTGGGAGTCTCCTTGAGGAGAATCAAAAAAAATAAAAAATAAAAATACAAGTTCAGATAGTCGGGCAATTGGTTGACGTGGCACTCAACTATATGTACTGTGAGGAACTTAAACTGAATTCGTGTGTTGATGCTGATATGTAATGAAAAATGTAATTGTTGAAATGATAACCTGAATGTTGTGTAAGATTGGCCGTTTCATGAGACTAACTAGTTGATAACTTTTAAGAGGACCACCGAGTCCTATTTTGCCTGTTATGTAGCCGCTGCGCTAAAAGCTGACTTGAACTTTTTCCCTCTTGTGGTGTTGGTATTTTCATAATTCCTAAAATTAAATTGATAATTATTTTAGGAGCGCTCGAGTTTGCTAATATATTGTTCCAAAAGGGCGATTCTGATACCTTTTGGGAAAATATATAATAACTCGAATACCTGAAAAACAATAATAACTTTTGCAAAATAATTCCCAAAATTAAATTGATAATTATTTTAGGAGCGCTCGAGTTTGCTAATATATTCTTCCAAAAGGGCGATTCTGATACCTTTTGGGAAAATATATAATAACTCGAATACCTGAAAAACAATAATAACTTTTGCTAAATAATTCCCAAAATTAAATTGATAATTATTTTAGGAGCGCTCGAGTTTGCTAATATATTCTTCCAAAAGGGCGATTCTGATACCTTTTGGGAAAATATATAATAACTCGAATACCTGAAAAACAATAATAACTTTTGCTAAATAAATCCCTAGAATTAGATTGATGATTGTTTTGGGAGCGCTCGGGTTTGTTAATATATTGTTCCAAAAGGGCGGTTCTGATACCTTTTGGGAAAATATATAATAATTCGAATAATTGAAAAACAATAATACCTTTTGCAAAATAATTCCTAATAATAAAGTATTGAACATTTTTTGTGTACGAGGGTGGGACATCAGAGATAAATCTCAGTTAGCGCCAAGAATACATTGCTGGATTCGGCCAGTGACGGGCTAAGAGCACCAAGATAGTCTAATAAACTGTATAACCATGGCAACCACTACCGTCCCAAAACTCAAATTTAATGAATATCTAGATCAAAAAATACAGGATAGAGCGGGAGGGAAAGAACAGTATAAGACAGTGAAGAAAGTGTGGGAGGGAGTGAAACTCAAATGGACACAGGCAGGTTACTTTAGCGGGGGTGCCCCGTCTAAAGGGCAACTCACCTCTATGGAGAAAGAGCTAGGGGAGGCAGTGAGGGAAGGAACAGAAAGTGAAGTGGAAAGGAATAAGTCTCACTTATTCAAGAAGGAAGGGACTAAACACAGAGAGAGAGCAGAGGCTGAGCTAAGGATAGGTACGTGGGCAATTGAGGAAACACGGCGAGCACACCCATACAAGAAACCAGACATGATGGGTGTGGTGATTGAACCCACAACTGAGACAACACCAATAGTGGGGACACAGTCCATGAGTGACATACCAGCGCCCTCAGCACCACTGTATCCGACCCTGCCACAGGAAGCGAAGAGCACACCACCCGCATACACACCCACTCCTCCAACTAACCCTTATAACCCATTCCTAAGTCCTGCAGTGGTACAAGCGCCTGTGTTCGTGGTGCAAGGAGGACACCTAGAGGGGAACATGGCACTAAGCGTAGGGCAAGGAGTACTTCACTGTGTGGAAGTCCGAGCCAACAGCGAGCCACAAGGACGAGAGGAGCCACACCCGGCCGGCGGAACCCAACCCAGACCCAGTCCCACAAGTGGGGGTTCCAACCCAGAGTCCCTGGTAATGATGACTCAAAACCAACCGTCAGATCTATACAGGAAAGGGGGAGCATCTGGCCTAAGACAAGCAACTGCACCCAATCAGCCTAAACCCAGACTCTCAGAATGGTTTGTCGAAAGAGAAAGGGAAGTACCCAATCCATGACAGAAGGGGGTGCAGGGGACAATGAGCTTTGGGGGTCGATAGGGTCTGGCTCATTAAGAAGCTCACGGGGGGTCTCAATCGGGGACCAACCAAGTGAGGATGATGAAGGAGAACAAAGGAAGGAAGAAAAAACCTATGAGGATGAGTGGGATGCGTGTCAGGGACAGGCGTCACATAACACAACCATAATAGAAGAAGCAGAGAAGGGGAAGACCTGGGCCTTGAAAGGGGTGATGGTGGGGGAAGTTGTTGACTTGCATGAACCCATCAGAAAATCTGCCAGACTTAGGGAAAGGGGATTGAACTCCCAAATGCCACTTAGACCAACAGCAGACCGACAACATGAAGAATACCAACCCTGGAAGATGACTGACCTGACCGCCCTGATGGATCAGATGCCCAGCCTCCATGGTGGAGCGTCTGCTTGGCTGTTGCAACTTCAAACCCTTACATCTGGATTTAGGCTTGCTCTGGCAGACATGAAGGCACTCTTGGCCAGGGCCACAGATCACACCACCATGATGGTACTGACAAGAGAGGCAGGTCTGGAAAAGAGCGGAGGTGTGACGCCACCGGAAGTCTATAGAACTGTGTTGTGGGAAGTTCTGAGGAGGGCATATCCTACCGAACGAAACCATGCAACACTGACCTCTTTACCATCGGTCCTGGGGAACAGCCAGCTGCCTACCTGGACAGGGCCAAAACCACCTGGAGAACGGTCCATGACGAACCATATGATCACTCCGACACCACGTGCAGCATGTGGAAAGAGATGGTGGTGAGCGGGACCCCAAGTGACGTTCGAACCAAACTAAGGGGAACTGTGGGATTAATGGCACTCCCTAGGGCGCAGTTTAGCTCCCATGTTCATCATCACATCACCCAATACAACAAAGACAAGGGAGGGGCGGAAACACATGTCCAATCCCTGCAGGTGCAGCTGCTCAAACTACAACTGAAAGAGGCACAGAAGGGAGATAAGCCAAAGAAACAGATGGTGGCTGAAGACCAACCTGACATTTCTCAAATAATTGAAAAAACTGTCTCACAAATGATACAAACACAACAGCCGCCTCCAGCAACACTCCCAACGATCGCAATGGTGCCTCAGCCATACTATCAAGCACCAACTCCACCGTATCAGCCACCGGTGGCACCATACCAGACTCAATGGGGACAGCCAAGGACACAAGGTAATGGGGGGGCCTGTTACAATTGTCATCAATATGGCCACTCTGTCAGATGGTGTCCATTACCACCCAGTCCGCAACAACTACACTGGCTGGCAAACAGGGGTAGAGGTTATGCCTTCAGATCAAGAGGAGGCCCAAGACCGATGTACCAGCCACATGCTGCCCTACCAGCATATAACCACCCACAACAAGACCCAAACCAACAGCCTAACCAGCAGCCAGCTCCTACCTTCCAGGGCATGTCAGACGAATATCCTCCCTGGCCCTGAAGCTGCCCACCACCACAGAACGGGAATGGGGGTCAGCATTTTCCACTCCACACTGAACCAACTGTCATGTGTGAAGTGGAGGGAGTTACCCACCAATTTTTGGTAGATACAGGATGTACGTACTCTGCCATAAGATCTCGTCAACCACTCTCTTCGGAATCAATACAGGTGGTGGGGGTATCAGGAACACCCGAAGCACAAAACAAGACCATACCATTGCTCTTCCAATGGGGCCCTTCCAATTTGAAGCATCAATTCTATATTGTCCCAACTGTCCAATCAACCTATTAGGAAGGGACCTATTGTGCAAACTGAAATGTTCAATCTACCTTACCGAAAAGGGTGTGGAGGTTTCCATTGATCCCATTACCTCCACACCAGTTCATCCAGTTAGGGTGCTGATGCTACCCATCATCCCAACCCCAGTGCTCTCCCTGACCCAAGAAATATACTGGTTGAAGTGCATCGAATCCGGCCAAGGAACCCCTGAGGTTCAATTCAAGTTCAACCAGCTGAGACAACTCATTTACACATTTCACCCATACAAGACTCCTCAAGCTGAAATCCACTGTACACTTAATGTGACTGATAATGATGTCAACCCATATACCGATGACTGGGATGAAAACATGATGCACCTGACACCAACAATCAGATGTTGTACCATAGTGTGTGGACAGGAAGGAGTGGCTGCTCCGGTTATCCTACCTTCCCATTTGAAATCCTGGTACCTACTGGGCGAAGAATCTGCTCCCCATGTTACACTGGCAGTTGGAAACGGTTTTGAAGCAAGGAGCCTTGGGCCTATGATCAGAAGAGCATCCAAACTCCAGTGGGAACCCACCCAAACTCCAGGAATAACCAAAGCCACCACTGAGAACATGTGGAGGTTTATGACAGTTGACACAGAGGAACATTGCCTTCCTGAATGTTTGACTCTCCCAAGACACCATGGTAAACCTTACACAGACCACCCCTCATCACAAGCACTGCTTTCCACCATTGATGAAGGCATATGGACACACACCCCATTTGATGTTGGACAACTACAGGTGGCACCAGTCACCATCACCTTACTCAACCCTGATCAAATTCCTATCTACCGAACACAGTACCGTCTGAAACCTGAACAGACCATGGGGATCAAACCAACCATAGATGGGTTGTTGGGAGCTCGTGTCATATATCGCACTGTGTCTCCATGGAACACACCAATCTT
This sequence comes from Coregonus clupeaformis, assembly GCF_020615455.1. NCBI lineage: Eukaryota > Metazoa > Chordata > Actinopteri > Salmoniformes > Salmonidae > Coregonus > Coregonus clupeaformis. The sequence continues at coordinate 36,687 of NW_025534022.1, forward strand.
ACCAGTCTTGAAAACAGGAGGTGAAACATACCGGATGGTACAAGACTTCCGAGCAGTGAACGACGTCACTGCACCCATTGACCTACCTGTCCCTGACCCTCACATTACACTGAGTAATCTCTCACCAAAACACCAATACTTCACCGTTGTGGATCTGGCTAATGCCTTCTTCAGCATTCCACTGGATGAGGCTTCACAGCCTCTCTTTGCCTTCACATATGAACATCAACAGTATACGTATTCGGTTCTTCCACAGGGTTACAGGTGTTCTCCCGGAATCTTCAATCATATCCTAAAGACACACCTGGCTGAATTGAAAATCCCTGAAGGAGTGATACTCATCCAATATGTAGATGACCTTTTGCTGGGGGCTCCCACATCTGATCTCTGTCTACAAATGACAAAAACCCTACTTGACTTCTTGGCTGTCAAAGGCTACAAGGTCAAAATGAGCAAAGTCCAGTCCTGTCGCAGAACTGTCCTTTTCCTTGGCAGAGAAATCTCAGGAGAAGGTGCTGGTCTCTCGAAATCCCACCGAGATTCCATACTCCATCATCCACGTCCCATCACAGTGTCAGGCATGTTGTCCTTCCTGGGGTTGACAGGGTACAGCCGTACCCACATCCCTGACTACACATCCAGGACTGAACCACTGAGAGAAATAGTGAGAGAAGCAGGACCAAGAAACTTACACTCCTCACTTACCTGGACACCTGAAGCATCAACAGCGTTTGCTCTCCTAAAAACCGATCTCTCGGTGGCAGCAGCTCTGACAGCACCCGACTACAAAAACAAATTTCATCTTGATGTTTCTGAAAAGGAGGGGTTCACTTCTTCCATCCTTTTTCAGAAACAAGAGGGGGAGAGAAGAGTACTGATGTATCATTCCTCTAAGTTGGACCATATTGAAGCAGGTCAGACAACATGTTCCAGGTACGTGGCTGCAGTGGCAAAAGCTATTGAAAAAACCGCCCACCTGGTAATGTGCCACAAATTGGAAATCCATACGCACCATGGGGTTGCAGCATATCTGATGAGCAAGGAATTCACGTTCAGCGCTGAAAGAAAGAACAAAATCCAGAATAAATGCACCCAATCACACATTACTTTTGTCAACACCGACAAAAACATGGCAGACGCACTCAATGCAGAAGAAGGGTTGGCACACTCCTGCGAAGAGAGGGCGGCACAGGAACTGAAACTGCGACCAGACTTGGGAAACGAACCCCTTACCAATCCTGATCTATGGTTGTACACCGATGGATGCTGCTATAGAGGAGAAGAAGGGAACATAGCAGCATATGCAGTGGTACAGCAGCTTCCAGACGGGTCACACGTGACCCTGGAATCAGACATCATCCCACAACCTGCCTCAGCCCAACTAGCCGAGATCATTGGTTTGACTCAAGCCCTGGAAAAGGCTGAAGGAAAGACTGTGAACATCTACACTGACTCAGCATATGCTCATGGAGCAGTCCATACAGATGGACCACAATGGGTCAGACGTAACTTCACCACAACAGGAAACCTTCCGATCAAACACAAGGCACAAATGGAGAGACTGATAAAAGCAGTCTCACTACCTGAGCAGGTGGCCATCATGAAGTGCAAAGGACATCAGCAACTCAAGAACAAAGTCAGCGAGGGAAATGACGCAGCTGACAAAGCAGCGTAGAAAGCTGGGGGCTACACTCCAAGACAGATGGTGCTGCAGACTCAACCAGCTAGAACAGAACTCACAGACCAACACATAAAGGAACTACAATTCACAGCGGGCCCGTATGAGCACTCGGTATGGGGACAGATGGGAGCCACCAAAGGACCTGATGAACTTTGGAGATGCCATGACGGCAGGTTGGTGGCCCCAGCTAATCTCTGTCCCGAGCTGATACGTGAGGCTCATGGGCCCACCCATGAAGGGAAACTCAAAACTTTACAGAAGGTTTCCCATATTTGGTGGCACCCACACATTAAGGACATGACAGACTTGTTTTGTGATGAGTGCAGCATTTGTGGCAGCCACAACCCAAAGAAACCTTTCCAAACACCCATGGGTTCATACCCAGTACCTAATGCATGTTTTCAGGACATTAGCATAGATTACACTGACATGGGGGCTGATAATGTAACTAATGGGAAAAGGTACTTATTGGTAATGGTAGATCGATTCTCCAAATGGGTTGAGGCAATACCAACAGCACGTGAGGATGCTAGGTCAGTTATTAAGTGGCTGCAGACTGAACTCATACCAAGGTATGGGGTTCCAAGACAAATTCGATCCGACAACGGGTCCCATTTCAGTAACCAACACCTGAGACAGGTGGAGGAGAGGTTCGGCATTGTGCACAAGTTTGGGTCTGTGTACCGGCCGCAATCTCAGGGCCTCGTGGAACGCGCCAATCAAACTTTGAAGGCTAAGATAGCCAAGGTATGTGCAGGTTCAAAGTTGACGTGGGTTGAAGCTCTGCCCCTGGCGTTGATGGCCATGAGAGCCTCTCCAGGAGCAGGCACCCATCTCTCTCCACATGAGATTATGACTGGTAGAGTCATGCCTGGTCCACCAAGGGAGGGAGGTCATATGCCCGCCCTTGATGTACAACAAATTGTAATGTCTGAATATGTGAGAAAACTAACGGAACTCTCTGCAGCTCTCTCCAAACAGATTCACAAGGTCCAAGAGGGGGAGCTGACGGGAGATCCGGCGCTGCTGAAGGTAAAAGTTGGCGACTGGGTAAGGATCAAGGTTCACAAGAGAAAGTGGCAAGATCCCAGGTGGACTGGACCGTACGAAGTGAAGGAGGTTACTTCACACTCAGTCCAGGTCAAAGGTAAATCAGGCGCACCTTGGCACCACTTGACACATTGTACACCAGCACCAACTCCTTCCAGAACCCTGACTGAAGTCAGAAGTGATTTAATCACATTAAATTCGGATCAAATTCTTGACACCAACACTATCTGAATATGTGGAGGAGACTCCCATCTTCAGATACTGGAGGGGAAAAACAGAGGAGGGACAGACCACCATGGGAGAGACTGGGGTGCTCTGCTCCACTCCTTGTTTTGCTGATTGTAACTATTGGGGTTACTCTAGGAATCATACTCTGGTCAGTACAGCACATGACACAGACACCCATTACACCCACTAGTAAACCTAACGACACATTCAATGCCACAACCATACGTCCGACCAACCTGCACTCCGACACATTGAGCCCAGATCAGAATGTAAGCCACAGCCACCACGTAAATAAACGACAAGTTGTCTCTAACACCCTTTCCTGTGGGCCCAGACAATTGTATAGAAGCACCACATTATGTATACCCTTTAATGTTACCACTACTGCGACAGTGCCGTGGGTAGACTTCAGAGAACTTACCTACTACCGTGACTGGGACTGGTATATGACAGTGGGGGTCACCCATAGCGATTGGACTTGGACAAACTTGGTATGTGAGACTAATTATGACTGGTCCAGTTGCACCTCTACTACATTAGGAAAACAATGGAGGAAACTCTTGACTTTGACAAAAAAACTCTAAAGGACTCAAATTTACTATCTATCCTGGTATTGCATTAGGCTGCCAGGACTTTAGACTTGCTCCTTATGTAAGCTGTACCACTGCACCAGTCCATTGGAATGTTCGAATTTGTCATATTAATAACACAAAAGCACAGGCTATTAATGAAAATGGTAATAAGAATAATTCTATTATTTTACTTACCACTCCACCTACTTTGGATGATGCAATCCTGACCGCTACAGGTGTCTCCGGCCTTTCTAACAACTGGCTCTTGTTGACTGAGGAAGCGGCAAAGGTGACTCATCAGAGTTGTGTGGTTTGTATGGGGGCACGGCCATTGCTTCGCATTATCCCTGCCGCCATTACGCCAGAATGCTTCCTGTCTGTCATGAAACATGACAACCCTTCCGCCAATTGTACACTATGGGACGTAGTTCATCCCTTGGTTACTAAAGCAACTAAGAAACCAATTTTTTCCTATCAGGTGGCTAGAGCTAACTTTACCTGTGTTAATCTCACGAAAGGTCTACCATTGTTGGGTATGGTACCTGTTGGATGGTGTCGGTTTATCTATACGCCTAATGCTGAGTTTAAACCTGTTTCCAGGGCTGATGTCTGGTGGTGGTGTGGAGGCGTTCATCTGTTTGATGGACTGCCTGGAAATGCCACAGGCACCTGTGCACTAGTCTCTCTTTTGCTACCAATTTCTGTGTATCCAACAGGTGTTCAGGAGCTGGTGACCCATGTGTCTGACTTAATTCCTACCAGGACCAGGCGCGCTGTGGGCCCTACTCATGGGGACCCAACCTACATTGATGCAATTGGGGTCCCTAGGGGGTACCAGATGAGTATAAATTGATTGACCAAGTAGCCGCAGGTTTTGAATCTTCATTTTGCTGGTGGTGCACAATTAATAAAAATGTTGACAGAATCAATTATGTCCATTTTAATGTTCAAAAATTAGGCAATTGGACACAACAAGGTTTTGAGGCGGTGCATGGCCAGTTGGCTGCGACCTCTCTCATGGCTTTCCAAAATCGTATTGCTGTCGACATGCTCCTGGCTGAAAAAGGAGGAGTATGTGCTATGTTTGGTGAACAATGTTGTACCTTTATTCCCAACAATACAGCCACAGATGGCAGCTTGACTGTCGCCCTGGAAGGGTTACGAACTCTTAATGGCAAAATGAAGAGCCACTCAGGGGTGGATACTTCAATGTGGGACTCTTGGATGGATGCGTTTGGTAAATATAAAACGCTTGTTTCTTCTATACTTGTATCCATCTCTGTTTTTGCTGCAATTCTAGTGCTTTGTGGATGCTGTTGCATTCCATGCATACGGACGCTGACAACCAGGATTATAACCACCGCTATTGATCCACATCCTGCAGATAACGGTCAGATGTTTCCTTTGCTTGCTATTGACGATGCTGACCAAGGATATCTGGATGATGAATAGCATTTAAGCTTTTGTCACGTCTCTTGTGAGACGTGAAGAGGGGAATGTAAAACTTTATCCTCTGATAAAGTTTTCCCTATTTTGCCAATTGCAGCATTTAAGCTTTTGTCACGTCTCTTGTGAGACGTGAAGAGGGGAATGTAAAACTTTATCTTCTGATAAAGTTTTCCCTATTTTGCCAATTGCACTATTAAGCTTGTGTCACGTCTCTTGTGAGACGTAAAGAGGGGGAATTAAAACTTTATCTTCTGATAAAGTTTTCCCTATTTTGCCAAATTGCAGCATTTAAGCTTTATGTCACGTCTCTTGTGAGACGTGAAGAGGGGGAATGTAAAACTTTATCTTCTGATAAAGTTTTCCCTATTTTGCCAAATTGCACTATTAAGCTTGTGTCACGTCTCTTGTGAGACGTAAAGAGGGGGAATTAAAACTTTATCTTCTGATAAAGTTTTCCTATTTTGCCAAATTGCAGCATTTAAGCTTTATGTCACGTCTCTTGTGAGACGTGAAGAGGGGGAATGTAAAACTTTATCTTCTGATAAAGTTTTCCCTATTTTGCCAATTACACTGTTAGCTTGTGTCACGTCTTAAGTTTTCCTTCTTTACTGTTACTTGGTCACGTCTCTGGGGAGACGTGAAGAGAGGGATTTGTCGTAGTAAATATATTATGTTATAGCTTGGTCTGACTAAAATCTTGTGCATGACCCATCTTGTGTTGGGCCTTTGGATTTAATACAATGCACAAAGACTTCTATCTTGTCGGCCTTATCAGCAGGTGGCTATGGACAACACCCACGCCATAGGTCTCTCAGTTCTCCCAACTCACGAGTTATTGCTCTGAGGACATACACACACACACCCCCCCACACACACACACACATACACACACACACACACACACACATCATCATTGTTAAACATACACACATACACACACACACACATACACACACATACACACACACACACATACACACACACACACACACACACACACACATACACACACGCACACACACACACACACACATCATCATTGTTAAGCACACACACACAAAAACCCCCTTCTCTTAGGCTGAACATCTGAAGACAGAGAACCCGACTCAGAGCCAATGCAATGGAAGTGACCTCGACCAACTCATCAGGACCAATCAGAAGATCAGAACTACTAGAATCAACCTACTTTATTTTATTGTATAAAATGTCAGCACACAATGTTTAGAGGCTCGCTCTCTCAGATATCTCCCTACGAGGTTGACGAACGGGTCCGTGCACGCTATTTACAGATATCTTTACCTCTGAATAAACTGCCTTATATTATACAATTATCCACCTTGTCCGAAAGTCTCTACTTGGTCTCCGTTCTCCAGTAAACTTGTGATCATCAACACCACCACGCTGCAGCAGGAGATGATGGTTCTGTTAACAACATGGCACCAACTAGATGCTGCTGCACCCTTGGCATAACGTTAAAACCGTGCCGTCGCCGTACTGTACATGCTGTCAAAACATGCACTTGTCAAGCAGCGGTTTAAAATAACTTAGACTAACGTTAGCTAAACTGAATTGCACGATATCTCCATAGAACTCACTAATAACTCAAACTCAATCAACATACGAACGTGAACTGTCCAATGCTAATATTTGCTCAGCTGTTTGCTAATCTTCCTCTTCGGCTTGATGTTGCCAATACCGGAGCTAACAAACGGGACTATTTAGTTACAGCCACACACTAAAACCTGTTTGAACATACAGTAGTTGTCAAAACAGTTAGTTAGTTAGCCCCTTACTCCAAAACTCTCCGCCAGACGTTTGTTCTTCTTACTACGAAAATCCTTAATGATATTTGAACTTCCCTCGCTTGAATCGAGCAGCCATCTTTGTCAATACATTTTGAGACGCACCACAGCGCAGAACGTTGTTGACGCACATGACGTCAGACGTCGTCGGGCTGTACAATTAAAATATATGAGTACAGTTACAGTATACAGATAAAATAGTTGAGTTCAGGAAAGGTAAATGTTACATGAACGTTAGCGTAACCCAATACTTTAGAGTCAGGACAACGACTTTCCACGTAATAAGTTTACATCACTCCGTTTTTTTTACTGCATGACACTGTTAGGGTTTACAGTGTAGTTACATTTGAAAATTCAGTTTTATTTGTTATTTCATTTTTAACCTTTTTTTTCCACCAGAAGGAGATGTATATGTGTCCAACACATTTCATTTCACCCATAGATGTGGCCTAGCTTCTGATTCTGGCAAGCAGCCAAGGTTAAACAGCGACACCCAATCAGAATTCAGACTCTGCCTGCTCCTGAGTAGATTAATGTTTGACTAGCAACACTCATTGGCTTGAAATGACTAGTTGCTGGGAAAATGAAACTTAACAGAATGTAAGGTGCAGCACATTGGGCGCTGCTTCAGCTCTCTCAGTGACAACATGGAACAACAATTAACAGATCTGTGCAACCACACTAAAAGTGTGGTTATTGTTGATGATCACAAGTTTACTGGAGAACGGAGACCAAGTAGAGACTTTCGGACAAGGTGGATGTCGTAGTAAATATTAAAATGTTATAGCTTGGTCTGACTAAAATCTTGTGCATGACCCATTTTAATGTTAGGAGCTTGTTTTCAGTCAATGCTGTTCCTATGCAAGAACAATGGACAGAGCCAATATCTTCTCAAGGACAACTCCCACGCCACAGGCCACAATCTGGTTGCTCCCCACGAGACTTTCCTTTGAGAACATACACACATTCACACACACATCTCCATGCATACGCACACTCATCCTCATGCCTCACGAGTTACGCACACACACAAACTGCACATCTTTCTACTGGTCGGTGCCTAGGGCAGAGGACTCTGCCGTGCACAAAATGGGGCTTCTACTCTGGACAGAGCAGACCCGCCTCCTACGCTTCGGGAACCAATCAAGGGACTAGAAGAAGGACCCCTTCCTTTGTGTTGCATTGTATAAAGTAATGCTGAAAACTCTGTTTTTGATCCCTTTTCAACTGTCTCGATAAGAGGCAACTGAAATGGGTCCATGCATGTAGCTTGAGCAGATACCAGCTATCTCTGTGTTTAATAAACTGCCTTTTGCTTAAACATATTCCTCTCCGTCTAGCGTCGTTGGTTCTGTACTTCCTCTCCTGTATGGTTTCACCAACAAAAATGGTAGCAGAGGATGGTTTTAATTCGATCTAAAAGTTGGTGCGAGAGGAAAAAGGCAAATCATCGATCTAAAAACAGACGGAAGAGTGACCTGAAAATCCTGGAGAAATCAACTATTCGTCTTGGCTCAGGAAACCTGATCAGAGCGCGCTCTTCTAAAAAGGTATGCAGAGCCTGTTAAAACGAAATCTTGCATATTGTATTATAGACCAATACCAAATTTTGATCAGAAGTACTGAGCGTGAGTATGAATACTTGTTAAATAATTTCCATCCTAAATGAATTAAGGCATACATGAGATATCTCGTACTGTGATTTATATTAATTAATCTATGTGAAGGCATAGTGGAAATCATAGTATAGATCTATGTGGAAGTTAAATCTATGTGAAGGCATAGTGGAATCATAGTATAGATCTATGTGGAAGTTAAATCTATGTGAAGGCATAGTGGAATCATAGTATAGATCTATGTGGAAGTTAAATCTATGTGAAGGCATAGTGGAATCATAGTATAGATCTATGTGGAATTTGCTGTGTTTTATATTTTAACGTGTCTGTGTTATATCTTAAACGTGTAATGGATGATGGGAAGTTATAGTGAGACTTATGAGACCGAACACCAATCTGTGGAATTGAGTGAATTTGACCTAGGGTTTCAGGAACCAGGGACTGGGGAGACTGATATTGAAGTTGTGCAATGATTCTAGAACAAGCGTGAGATAACTAAAGTGTGGTGTGTGCTGTGTGTAGAAATTACTGCATTGGTATATGTGACTGGAATTCTGACTTTTATGATAATGATTGCACTACACATAATATAAAAACAATCAGCCTCTTTATATACGAGGGTGTCGTACATGAAATAAGTCTGTATTTGATACCGATAATACATCCAAGATAGAGAAAGCAAGATGGCAGGACCAAACATAACCATACCCAAATTCAATGAATACTTAGAACAACGAATGACAGGGAGAGTAATGCCAGGTCCACCAAGGGAGGGAGGTCATATGCCCGCCCTTGATGTACAACAGATAGAAATGACTGATTATGTGTAGAAATTGACGGAATTTTCTGCAGCACTCTCTTCTCAGGTGCAGAAGGCCCAAGAGGGGGAGCTGTCGGGAAGTACGCTGCCGCTGAAGGTAAACGTGGGAGACTGGGTAAGGGTTAAAGTCCACAAGAGAAAGTGGCTGGAACCCAGGTGGACTGGACCGTACGAAGTGAAGGAGGTTACTTCACACTCAGTCCAGGTCAGAGGTAAATCAGGCGCACCCTGGCACCATCTAACACACTGTACTCCAGCCCCCACTCCTTCCAGACCATTGTCTGAAGTAAGAGCTGATTTGAGCAGCGAGAACCAATCCTGACAACACAATGAAGAAACCCTAATGGGAACAACAATCTCACTCAGGGTGAAGAATAACTTTTTTCCCCCTGGGAGAGATTGGGAGTGTCTGAATGTTTGTATGTATGTTTTCTGATAGGAATTGGACTCCTGCTGGGCACTCCTTATGAGGGGTTGTTGTGTGAAGCTATTTTGAATTACTTTAAATTTACTTGTAATATAGAAGAGGTGGCTAAGGGATTTTTAACAGTACCAACCATGGGGGGGGAAATCCTCACAAGAGGTCCCAGAATTTACTGGGGACGAGAAATGCTTGATGTAATTAAAATGGAATCCAGAGATAGAAGAAATCTCCATTATATAACGAGGTGGAGGGAGAGGTATGGTTTTGAGGGACGTCTGGACGCAGATAAACTCGAATCCATGCTTAAACAGATACATAAGGTGTGTAAAGGAGAAATAAGCAGTGAGAGAGAGAGAGAGTAGGAGGGGGCCAGTACCCACTGATAGCCTTACCTAATCTATTGGCGGGGAATGATAGGGGCCCCAGCAACCTTAGATGTATACAGTAATAATAATAATATGCCATTTAGCAGACAGGCCATGAACACAGAGGACGTGGCCAGAGCGGTAGAAAGAATGACCCACCCCAAGACAGGAATAGTAAGGTTTGGGCTGCCGTTAGAGGGCAGTGGGTTTCAGGGGATGCCCATAGGACACTTTTGCCATGGGCCGATTACGGAGAGTATGTTGGGAAAATAACTGAATTGTGTAATAGCCTCAGAGAGACATGCAATCCATCATGAGAGAAAGTCAGACAGGAGAGAGGAGAGAGAGAGAGAAGTCCATCCCCCAGCTTTGAGTGTGAGAAAGAGGAAGATAAGGCGTGACTAGTCCTTGAGGGAGAAATAGTAGACTCTAGTGGGGGGGAAGACTAAGGAACCCTTTGATCCAAATTGTGAGGTGTTTGAATTGGCTACTATTGACTTAGCACTTCAACAGGAACAGAGAAACCTAATTTGGCATTGACAGTAATGGGTATGAAAATTAATTGGATGATGGGGTTTTGTGTTGAATTAGAGACAGTGAGACTATTAGTCAATACCTAGGAGAGAAGAGAGGTTACGGTAGCAAAGACAGACAAGAAGGAAATAGTAATAGTGGAGACAGGAGTGAGTGGAAGTGTTACAATTGTGACAAAACGGGACATTTTGCTAGAGAATGTGAGGAACCGTGTAGTTACTGCAAGGAAAGGGCACCAGTTAAGAAACTGTAGGCAGAAGGGGAAGAGAGAAATCAGGAGTCCTCATGACCTGGCTGTTTGGTTGTTGTTTTTTAATTGGGGTTTTCAAATAGAAAACAACACACCTAGTATGATGTTTATAAAGCCTTGTTGTTTCAATTTTGGAGGGTTTTCAGCAGGTCAAGGGTTATAGGTCTTAAAGGTGCACACAGTGAATTTTATGGATTTTTTAGGTTTTGGCTGAGTTTGGGGTATATATGATTTCTTATGAGAATGAATGTCATGAGGACTTAATGAACACTTGGGATAACTAACATTTATGAAATATTTAGAATAATGGTAATTGTTTAGTATACTATGGGATTAAACAGTTCGTTAAATGATTTCAATGGCCTCTGAACTCTGTTTTAACATTCTGGTGTTAATTAATCATCCACACTAGTACATTCTAAAGGCATGAGAGGAAGACTTTAAGATAGTTTATTTTACTAAGTTGAGGGTAATTTATAGTACTGTGAAAATTGTGAAGAATATTATAATTTGGTAATAATATATTTGATTTGAACCATAAATAACAGAAGAGAGAGTGGAGGAATGGCAATTGGATAATGAAATACCAATATTAACTAAAGTGATTGTTTAGGTAGGTGGTAATATTGACACATGGCCAAATCATGTGTCAAAGAGGGGGATGGTTGGATTAAATATTAAATATATACGAAGGAGAGGACAAAATACTTTAAAAAAAAAACATGTATGATAGTTTATTAACCACACCTGTATGTCAGAGGTTTTGTGCCCCACAGGTGAACTAAAGGAGAAGGTGACCCACTCTATCTAACCAGGAGACTGAATCAGGCCTGGCGGGAAGGGCCCTACCAAGTACTGCCTTTGCCAGCAGAATAGCTGAGAGATCCATCTGGGTGCATGTCACACACTGTACAAAACCAGCTACACCTGACGAACAAACACAGAGTTAGGAGAAAGATCCGATCACCACTATGGTTCGGGGGTTGCCTCCTTAACGAAGATTCCCTTACCCTGTCTGATCATCCCTGTGTGAGTTCGATAGAAGGTAAAGCAATGGGTTGGCCTCTGGCATCTGACATGTTCTCAGGGCAAGGGTGGGGATTCACAGGTCTCCCGACGGTAGGTAGCTGTCTGATTGTGGGGGCCATATTCCTAACACACACGGACCCTCCTGTTTCAGCCAGAAGTGGTAGTTAACCTAACACAAGTTGAAAAGGCATAGGAGACAGCTAGACGTAGGGAAAGGGGAAATTCTAGAGTAAACCTCTCTGAGGGAGGTAGTGAGACCGGGGCTGTGATAAAGATAGTGCAAAACTATGGACCTGGAGGAAGTAGTACAGGTGGAAACGGGGTATAGAAATCTTAACCTGTGGTTGGAATGGATTCAGTATACGGAAAAAAACTATGTCTAAAGAGGACTGTTTTGCCTGTAGGACAGCCAAACCAGGGATAACAACTACTCCGTTCCCCTTGACAGGCTTTAACTCTCTGTCAGGTTTTTCCTCCATGCAAGCCACCTGGGAATGTGGTGAAAGAGTCTTATGGTAACTTGCACTATCTGTTTCCCCCGATAACAAAATCATCCCGACCTGGGTTGCCTCAGTTTGAAGTCACAGGGGATTCTAAATTGTTTTTCTAGGACTAGTAAGGATAGGATACAGGGTAGGGCATCTTAGCTCCTGCTCCCACACAGAGAATATCACAACTAAAAGAGACCATGATTAATCTCTCCTCTTTGTTGCAGCCAGAGGATTATAGGAGCCAAAAAACCAGACCCGTGCTGACATCTGATGGATGTGTGGTGATAACTGATTGTGAACTCACCTACATAAGCAAACAATCAAACGTGTCAGAGACTGGTGAGTTGTCACATAGAAAGTAGGACCTCCTCCCGGGATCCTTTGATGAAAGGATATATATTGATGGGATCCACAATCAGATCGCAGCTGGGTTTGAATCAAGTATTTTCTGGTGGTCAAACAATTAATAAAAATGTAAATTGGATAAATTATATTTAATATAACCAGCAAAAGATTTATTAACCACACTCGTGATGCAATAAAGGGATTAGCTGAGCAGACAGCGGCAACTAGCTTAATGACATGGCAGAATAGAATAGCTTTAGATATGCTTTTGGCTGAGCGGGACGGGGTTTGTGTTCTGTTTGGATATATGTGTTGTACTTTCATCTCCAACAATATAGCACCGGACGGGCCCGTGACCAAAGCGCTTGAGTGACCATCACCACGCTGGCGAAACGAACTGGTTGAGAACTCTGGTATTGATAGCTCCATAAACGGTTGGTTTGATAACGTATTTGGTAAATGGAAAACTATTGTTGTGACTATTCTGGGTGAAGTTATGGCCTCTATGGGTATACTTGTTCTTTGTGGATGTTGCCTTATTTCCTGGCTGAGTGACTGGTTTGGTGAGTACTCTACTATGGTGGTTACTGGATTTCTGACCCTAGTAATTGTGTTTTTGCTGTTAATGTGTTGTGCTGCTTGCATCGTCCCCTGTCTCAGGAGGTCAGTGGTAGGAGTGGTGCAGGCGTCGGGTATGATGCTGTTGTTACCGGCCCAGGATGATGCAGGTGACTCTGCTACTGACTCTGAGACCAAGCTGGATGATCCATGTTTTGCCTAGTAAAATACATACACGCATTTATTTTCAGTTCTTCCTCATTTATTACCTTATGTTTTTACTAACCACTGTGATTGTTTATTCTTCCTGATGTGAAGGTAAAGGATTCCTGGGTGGCTGGTAGCCAACTCAGTACATGTTAGGTGTAGGGGAGGAATAGAGGGTTAAAATTATTATTTTTATTTTTTATTAACATTAAATGTTGTGATTTAATTTCCATATCCTGTTATTCTTAAGGGTGATTATACTCTGTTTAGAGTGACACCATAAAATTGTTGGGTTTTATTTTTTGGATCTGTATGTGATGAATAGCTTGGAAGGAATGCATTAATGAGGAGCACTGTACTGATATGGATTGTTTCACATAAACAGGCTGATAAGAACACTCTCTCTTTGTTGTCTGTGAAACTGTCCTTGAACATGGGTACATGGAGTACAGTTTTTGGGGGTGTCTTTTGGGTGCTGACTGTTGTACTATTAATAAAAACGTCGATAGAATTAACTACATACATTAATGTCCAGAAATTAGAAAACTGGACTCAACAAGGTTTTGAGGCTGTTCATGGACAACTAGCTGCAACTTCATTAATGGCTTTTCAGAATAGAATTGCTGTTGATATGTTACTTGCTGAAAGAGGGGGTGTGTGTGCTATGTTCGGGGAACAATGTTGTACTTTTATTCCTAATAATACTGCTGCAGATGGAAGCTTGACAATTGCTCTAGAAGGTTTGAGGACTCTTAATGGTAAAATGAAGAGCCACTCAGGGGTGGATACTTCAATGTGGGACTCTTGGATGGATGCGTTTGGTAAATATAAAACGCTTGTTTCTTCTATACTTGTATCCATCTCTGTTTTTGCTGCAATTCTAGTGCTTTGTGGATGCTGTTGCATTCCATGCATACGGACGCTGACAACCAGGATTATAACCACCGCTATTGATCCAAATCCTGCAGATAACGGTCAGATGTTTCCTTTGCTTGCTATTGACGATGCTGACCAAGGATATCTGGATGATGAATAGCATCTAAGCTTTTTGTCACGTCTCTTGTGAGACGTGAAGAGGGGGAATGTAAAACTTTATCTTCTGATAAAGTTTTCCCTATTTTGCCAATTGCAGCATTTAAGCTTTATGTCACGTCTCTTGTGAGACGTGAAGAGGGGGAATGTAAAACTTTATCTTCTGATAAAGTTTTCCCTATTTTGCCAATTACACTGTTAGCTTGTGTCACGTCTCAAGTTTTCCTTCTTTACTGTTACTTGGTCACGTCTCTGGGGAGACGTGAAGAGAGGGATTTGTCGTAGTAAATATTAAAATGTTATAGCTTGGTCTGACTAAAATCTTGTGCATGACCCATTTTAATGTTAGGAGCTTGTTTTCAGTCAATGCTGTTCCTATGCAAGAACAATGGACAGAGCCAATATCTTCTCAAGGACAACTCCCACGCCACAGGCCACAATCTGGTTGCTCCCCACGAGACTTTCCTTTGAGAACATACACACATTCACACACACATCTCCATGCATACGCACACTCATCCTCATGCCTCACGAGTTACGCACACACACAAACTGCACATCTTTCTACTGGTCGGTGCCTAGGGCAGAGGACTCTGCCGTGCACAAAATGGGGCTTCTACTCTGGACAGAGCAGACCCGCCTCCTACGCTTCGGGAACCAATCAAGGGACTAGAAGAAGGACCCCTTCCTTTGTGTTGCATTGTATAAAGTAATGCTGAAAACTCTGTTTTTGATCCCTTTTCAACTGTCTCGATAAGAGGCAACTGAAATGGGTCCATGCATGTAGCTTGAGCAGATACCAGCTATCTCTGTGTTTAATAAACTGCCTTTTGCTTAAACATATTCCTCTCCGTCTAGCGTCGTTGGTTCTGTACTTCCTCTCCTGTATGGTTTCACCAACATGGATAATTGTATAATATAAGGCAGTTTATTCAGAGGTAAAGATATCTGTAAATCGCGTGCACGGACCCGTTCGTCAACCTCGTAGGGAGATATCTGAGAGCGAGCCCCTAAACATTGTGTGCTGACATTTTATACAATAAAATAAAGTAGGTTGATTCTAGTAGTTCTGATCTTCTGATTGGTCCTGATGAGTTGGTCGAGGTCACCTCCAGGCTAGTGTCACTGTTGCATTGGCTCTGAGTCGGGTTCTCTGTCTTCAGATGTTCAGCCTAAGAGAAGGGGGTTTTTGTGTGTGTGTGTGCTTAACAATGATGATGTGTGTGTGTGTGTGTGTGCGTGTGTGTATGTGTGTGTGTGTGTGTGTGTGTGTGTGTGTGTGTGTGTGTATGTGTGTGTATGTTTAACAATGATGATGTGTGTGTGTGTGTGTGTGTGTGTGTGTGTGTGTGTGTGTGGGGGTGTGTGTCCTCAGCGCAAGAACTCGTGAGTTGGGAGAACTGAGAGACCTATGGCGTGGGTGTTGTCCATAGCCACCTGCTGATAAGGCCGACAAGATAGAAGTCCTTGTGCATTGTATTAAATACAAAGGCCCAACACAAGATGGGTCATGCACAAGATTTTAGTCAGACCAAGCTATAACATTATATATTTACTACGACATTATATATTATTATAAGTGAGTATTAAACTTAACTACCTTACTAATTACATTTTGTACAACAATCTACTCTACAGTATTTAAATAACTGTAGCGCAATATAAAGTAGACATTTTATTGATACCAGGTCTGTTAACATTTATGCATAAATAATCATATGATTACATCACTTATCATCAAAATGTCAAAACAATAAAATCATATAGCTGTTAACAATCACATTATGCTGTACAGTATGTTTGTATTTATACACGTTTTAATATTGTAGAACAGTGAAAGGAGAAACATGGTTAGACTTTAGTGTAGTATACTGTATCTTGTTCAAGGGGGCCGATCTTGGGTCAACAACCATCTTATAGCAGGTTGTTGCTGTGAGGGACACACCTGCAGGTTTCTGTCAGTACTGACTAAGGTCGCGTTCCACTGCTTAGACGTTGCATGCATCAACCAATGGTTGACTGACAGATTGCTAAAACACATGATGTGGTTAGCTGATATGTAAAATACCTATCCAGGCGTTGTAAGATCTGGCGTCAGCAACGTCTGAGCAGAGTAACGCACCCTTTGTGTTCCGACACATTAAGCGCTGGTTTCAGTTATACTGATTCCACTTAATTATTGTTTGAACTTTTCCTGTCTGTTTACACAGTAGCTGTGATGTTAATGGGAACACGACGTCTAACTGGTCTATCTGGTCTTGACACGTAGCAGCCAGGCAACGGTAGAATAATAGCCATGTTTAGATCGTCATTTGATATGCATATAAGTAAAATATGTCCACCTGATATAGGCTACGTTGTTAGGGAATGTACTGTGTTTATCGACAGTTATACCACATATCATGAATATTTGTATAGTTTATGGTTTTATAGTTTTTATTGTTTGAAAGTCAAATAGCTGAGAAAAATATATAATTTAGTTCATCCTCATCTGTAAACGTTGGAACTTTGCCAAACACTCTAGGATGAGTCACCGAAGAAATGTGGACTTTGTATTTTGTAACGAGGTCATCATCTGTTTCCATGCTTTTGATTGGCTGCAGTAGTAGTAATGGCTCAAGGAAGAGGAATGATTCTGAAGATTCTGTTCCTGTTGATACTCTGTCTGCAAGACTTCACTGGTCAATGCCAAGGTACACACACACACACACACACACACACACACACATACACATACACACACACACTTGTTTGTTTGTTTGTTTGTTTATTTGGATCCCATTAGCTTTTGCAGAGGCAGCAGATTTTCTTCCTGGGGTCTACAAAAAAACACAAAACATGACAAATAACACAACACTGATAGACAAGGACAGTCACACAAATAAATACATACATATATATTATAATAATAATAATACAATACAATAAAAAAATATGAGTGTGTTTGTTTGTGTGTCCTTTCACAGTTCCCGCCATTCCATGACAAGTTTAATCTTTTTATTCATTTTTATTTAATTTTTTTGACTTGGGGACTGGTGGCATGTCCTGTGGGGTATATATGGGTGTATGAGCTGAATGTTATTAGATTATTTGACTAGAAGAAAACATTTAATGTCTCGTCAACCCTCAACCAGGAAAGACACAGACACACATACAGACACACACACACACACACACACATATACTGTATGCATGGACATACACAGAATTTTCAGTAGCCTTTTATCAAGACACCCACTATCAAATCAAGCATTTCTTGTCTGTTTCCACAGTTTCAGGGCAGCCCTCTGACCTGAGGATAGTTCTGCTGGGAAAGACTGGATCAGGGAAGAGTGCAACAGGAAACACCATCCTGGGGAGAGTAGTGTTTAAGGTGGATGATTCTCCAGTGTCTGTGACTGCACAGAGTGAGAAACAGAGTGGAGTGGTGGATGGAAGGAAGATTGATGTCATCGACACCCCGGGGCTCTATGACACTAACATGTCTCCAGAAGAGATGACAAGTGAAATAGTCAGGTGTGTAGAGGAGTCAGTCCCAGGACCTCACGCCTTCCTGCTGGTGATCAGACTGGGGGTGAGGTTCACAGAGGAGGAGCAGAACACTATGAAGTGGATCCAGGAGAACTTTGGAGAAGACGCCTCAATGTATATCATCTTGCTGTTCACACATGGAGATCAACTGAAGGGCAAATCAGTGGAGGGGTTTCTGGCTGAGAGCAAAGAGCTACGGAAACTCATCAATATCTGTGGAGGCAGATATCATGTCTTCAACAATAGAGAGCAGAGAGACAACACTCAGGTCCCAGAGCTGCTGAAGAAGATAGAGGAGATGGTGAAGAGGAATGGAGGACAACACTACACCAACGAGATGTACCAGGAGGCCCAGAGAAAGATCAAAGAAGAGGAGGAGAGGAAGAGAGAGGAAGAGGAGAAGAGAGAGAGAGAGAGGAAACAGAAGGAGAGAGAAAGGATAAGAAGAGAAGATAGATTGTATCGATGCAAGTGGTCAGCCTTTGTCAGTGCGGCTGCATTGGGTTGGGGAGCCCTGTACACCTCTCCATTGTGGTTAATAGCAGGGACTGTAGTAGGCATGGTGGAAGGTTATGACTGCATGGATACCTATTTCAATTGGTAGAACACCAAGCGCTGTATATGGTCGTAGAATTGATGCATTCGGAAAGTATTCAGACACCTTGACTTTTTCAACATTTTGTTATGTTACAGCCTTATTCTAAAATGGATTAAATAAATACAAATCAATCTACACACATTACCCCATAATGACAAAGTTAAATCAGGTTTTTAGAAATACCTTATTTACATAACTTTTCAGACCCTTTGCAATGAGACTCGAAATGGAGCTCAGGTGCATCCTGTTTCCATTGATCATCCTTGAGATGTTTCAACAACTTGATTGGAGTCCACCTGTGGTAAATTCATGATTGGACATGATTTGTAAAGGCACACACCTGTCTATATAAGGTCCCACAGTTGACAGTGCATGTCAGAGCAAAAACCATGAAGTCAAAGGAATTGTCCGTAGAGCTCAGAGACAGGATTGTGTCGAGGCACAGATCTGGGGAAGGGTACCAAAAAAATGTCTGCAGCATTGAAGGTCCCCAAGAACACAGTGGCCTCCATTATTCTTAAATGGAAAAAGTTTGGAACCAACTGAGCAATGGGGGGGAAAAGGGCCTTGGTCAGGGAGGTGACCAAGAACCCGATGGTCACACTGACAGAGCTCCAGAGTTCCTCTGTGGAGATGGGAGAACCTTCCAGAATGACAACCATCTCTGCAGTGCTCCACCAATCAGGCCTTTATGCCTTTATGTTAGAGTGGCCAGACGGAAGCCACTCCTCAGTAAAAGGCACATGACAGCCCGCTTGGAGTTTGCCAAAAGGCACCTAAAGGACTCTCAGACCATGAGAAACAAGATTCTCTGGTCTGATTAAACCAAGATTGAACTCTTTGGCCTGAATGCCAAGCGTCCTTTCTGGAGGAAACCTGGCACCATCCCTACGGTGAAGTATGGTGGTGGCAGCATCATGCTGTGAGGATATTTTTCAGCGCCAGAGCCCAGACTTGAACCCAATCGAACATCTCTGGATAGACCTGCAAAAGCTGTGCAGCGACGCTCCCTATCCAAGTTGACAGACCTTGAGAGAATCTGCAGAGAAGAATGGGAGAAAATCCTAAAATACAGGTGTGCCAAGCTTGTAGCATCATACCCAAGAAGACTCGAGGCTGTAATTGCTGCCAAAGGTGCTTCAACAAAGTACTGAGTAAAGGGTCTGAATACTTATGTAAATGTAATATTATGTTTATCCTTAACCACTGATTCCTCGTCTGGTCTCTTCTCTGCACCTGGGTCCAACCTCACCATGTCACAGCTGTAGTAGGTTGAAGGTTATGACTGCATCAACTCCTATTTCTATTGGTAGAACACCAAGTGTTGGGCTTGCCTGTTTTGCATTTTAGTTTGCCATATTATGGACTTAGTCTTTTACCAAATAGGGCTATCTTCTGTATACCCGCCCTAACTTGTAACAACACAACTGATTGGCTCAAACGCATTAAGGAAAGAAATTCCACAAATTAACTTTTAAGAAGGCACACCTGTTAATTGAAACGCATTCCAGGTGACTACCTCATGAAGCTGGTTGAGAGAATGCAAGAGTGTGCAAAATATGTTTTGATTTGTTTAACACTTTTTTGGTTAATACATGATTCCTAATGTGTTATTTCATAGTTTTGATGTCTTCACTATTATTCTACAATGTAGAAAATAGTAAAAAATTAAGAAAAACCCTTGAATGAGTAGGTGTTCTAAAACTTTTGACCGGTAGTGTATATCATGAAGTTAAAAAAGCTGCACACAAACATGGTCTCTTTTTTGCTTTCTTGAGTAAGGCAGCTCCAAAATGCAGGTGTTTCAGCCTAGCTCAGTGCTTTCTGTGGTGGTGGGGCAGCCAGCAGAAAATACGGAGCGTTGCGCCGTGATTGGCACAGTGTTCTGTCACTCATGGGGACACTATGTCACCGCCAGGTCTAAGGGTAGACCTAGAAAATTCAAGCCCCTTGGGTGCGGCCATAGAGTTACATTGGAAGTGCCCATCCAAGAAGGCTCAAGGTCATTGGCCACAGATAAAATGACGTCAAATCTAGTTATATCTACAAAAGCTTTGATTGGACTGATCGTGTCAATGTCATACTTTCAAAATCTTAGCTAGCAGTCATCATCATGAATCAAGTCGACAATCTACTGGCAAATCCGTTTTAATCCTTGTCATATGAAGATAAATAATGAAGAGAAATTATAGATCAAACGTATCGGTGCTAATCAGCCATTGGAGATAAACATTACACAACAAGTTGGAAATCGCAAATTCAACAATGAGTGGTTTGTAAGGAATCAGTGACAGTGGCTAACTGCAAGCATTGCAAAGCAATCACCAGCCTGTGATTCAGTGGAGTGGCTGTGTGGTCCCAAATCTGGGATTAAGGGGCTCTTTTCCAAGTTTAAAATGATAAACATTCAACATTGGCCATGCTGTCAATGAAGCATGATTTGTGCCGCGCTCAAAACAACTGTTAACTGTGAAAACGTGAGTTCAAGACAACTGGGAAGTCGGGAATAAACAAGCTCCGACTGGGAAAATACATTTTGAACGGTCATCCAACTTGGAATTGTAAATCCGGCCTCTTTCTAGAGCTACGTCATCATGATTCAACCTTGGTTTTTGTTTCGAGTTCCCAGTTGTCTTGAAAGCGCCATAAATCCAGAGAACGCCAGACTTTGATGACAAAATTTGCCACGAAGGACCGGCGCGCCACCTTCCTGTTCAAGTGAGCACAGCACAAGAAGGTGAGTCCAAAAATGTATTGTATGCTGCTGCATAAATGATGTAATATGCCAGGGAGATATGTATACTGTAGCTAAGAAAGTAATACTAAGTGTATGTTGTGTAGTGAGCTGTTAGTAGCCCATGTGCCTCACCCTAATAATTTGGTCTATTTACCCCTCTTAATTTCGCCTACTGTTCTGACTTCGTGGTGCACATGTAGCGTATAACCTGTTTTTAGAGAAATGTAATCATTGAATATTGTCTGCTTATATGCCACTTTATTTATCCTATGGTTCTGACTTGGTGTTCAGGGAGAACACTCTAAGAACGGCCCAAGGTCTGAATTATGTCGCTGTACATTTCAAAAGTGCTAAACAAATAGTTATATTGACTACGTCCATCCTAGCTCGCTCGTTAATGTTTTAATCGAAATTACGGATTGCCTCTTATCCGCTTGTCGTCCCCTTATGCCATAGTTTGTACATCTCAATTGTCAGTAGAAACCACATTTGTTTAAGCAAGTCAGCCATATCAGCTATGTTTTTTTTTAAGGCAGTAAATGAGGCTGAATGAACTGTTTCCCTGCCAGACAAGGCTCCGCTGATAGCCAGGTGTAGCGGTGGTAAGGATTCACTCCATGGTGCTGAAAAGAAACCTCTGCTGTTGGGACAGCTTTATGTAGGCCCTAACAGTTTGTGGGCACCGTTTGTCACCGTTATAGTGCAATTAATGTCTTGTTTAGTGGTGTGTTGTGTTGTGTTGTGTAGTGGCTTTGCTGGAATGCATCCCACTTTCTTTCTTTTTTTTGCCCCACCAAGATTTACATGCTAAAATCGCCACTGTATATAGTGCATTCGGAAAGTTTTCAGACTCCTCGACTTTTTCCACATTTTGTTACGTTACAGCCTTATTCTAAAATGTATTAAATCAAATGAAACCTCATCAATCTACACACAATACCCCATAATGGCAAAGCGAAAACAGGTTTTTAGAGATTTTAGCACATTTATTAAAAATAGAAAACAGACCGATATTGGCACAAGATGGAGGGAATGTTTGAACGAAATTACAGTCAATGGAAATGTACGCTTAATCCCGTATAAACTAATGTATATAATTATTTATACAAGAGACACATTTCACAAATTCTACAGCACAACGACAGAGTCATGTCTTAAGTATAAAACTAACAACGACTCAATAATCCATGCCTTCTGGGAACGCTGTAAAGTCCAAAGGTTATCGGCGATGGTAGAAAGTTGGCTGTCAGAAGTATTACAATATAAACATCACTCATATTGAAAAAACGTATGCAAAAAAACCTGGAAAATAATCAATCAATTATTGAAATATTGAAATAGAATGGGTGACCTGAGAAAAACGAATTGGTACAATTTAAGGCCATGTGGCAAACAACAATGCAGGCAGTAGGAATGGAGGTGTGAGTAAGCGGGTCTGGGCAGATGATATGTAGTCATTGTTTGTGTACGTCTGTAAGTTGTTGTTCGTACATATGTATGCTCAGTTGGTTGTGGGTTCGATTCCCATGGGGGGCCAGTATGAAAATAAAAAAATAATGTATGCACTCACTAACTGTAAGTCGCTCTGGATAAGAGTGTCTGCTAAATGACTAAAATGTAAATGTATCCAGACAGACAGTGGTCTCTCCTCATAGATAGTTAGTATCCAGACAGACAGTGGTCTCTCCTCATAGATAGTTAGTATCCGGCCAGACAGTGGTCTCTCCTCATAGATAGTTAGTATCCTGACAGTGGTCTCTCCTCATAGATAGTTAGTATCCTGACAGACAGTTGTCTCTCCTCATAGATAGTTAGTATCCAGACAGACAGTGGTCTCTCCTCATAGATAGTTAGTATCCGGCCAGACAGTGGTCTCTCCTCATAGATAGTTAGTATCCATACAGACAGTGGTCTCTCCTCATAGATCTGTCATTTTAATCACGTACTCATAGCCCTCCTTCTCAAACGCCACTGGATGAGAAGGTCAGAGGGGAGGGACCTGTAACCTTCTCACCGGGTGAAAAGTGATTGATTGCATTTGTTTTGGAACCTTCCTCCTCTCTTCTCTTCCTCCTATTCTGTCCACCACCTTCCTCCTCATCTCTTCCCTTCTATTCTTGTGCATCACCGCCATCTACAGGACAGTAAGTAATACTGCAGGGCAGTTATGGTTTCCTATTCTAATGTTGATTGTTGTTAAAAAAAAAAAAAATGACGGTAGAACTATTCAATACAGCTTCATTTAACAACACTGTCAGTGTTGAATGTTGACAACACAAAAGGGAAACTACTCAGTGCTGCAGCAAGACATGTGGTTGGCCACAGACACGTCTTGTTCAAGCATATAGTATACCTCCCACTTCATAAACAGACGCTGTTCATCCAGACGTGTGAGTGAGACACAGTCGTGCACTTCAGCGTTACCTCATAGCGTCTGAAATATTATCGTCATTATACACAGATGAGGAATAAAGAAGCATTAAGAAAGCAAGACGATCAAGGTGAGCCACAATGACCTCATAAAGTAAAGTTTTTAACCCATAAGAGACTAGGCCCTGTCTAAGCCGGGGGGGTTCTACTATTGGGGTTTATTCATGGATGTCAAGGGAAGCTAGACTTCCCCCTCCAAAAAAACGAACAAGAACAAAATAAAAAATTAACATAAAATAATGTATATTTAGTCTCTCTGTGTTTCATAATTGTCCTTTAATTCACAAGAGGCTGAAAGTATCTCACCGGAGAAAGCATCCAGGCGAGCGAAACAGCGCCCCTCTGTTTCTCTATGTGTAGGCCATCTATCTCTTTTGCACCCCAGTATCTCTATTTGCACATAATCTCTTGCACATCTAGCATTCCAGTGTTAATACTATTGTAATTATTCTGCACTATAGCCTATTTATTGCCTTACCTCCATAACTTGCTACATTTGCACACACTGTATATATATTTTCTGTTGTATTTCTGACTTTATGTTTTTTTTTTTTACCCCATATGTAACTCTGTGTTGTTTTTGTTGCACTACTTTGCTTTGTCTTGGCCAGGTCGCAGTTGTAAATGAGAACCTGTTCTCAACTGGCTTACCTGGTTAAATAAAGGTGAAATAAAAAAAATAAAAAAATCTATCTGATGCTGTCTGGACCAAACGAGTATGACATTGTTGCCGCCCGTAGCATTGAATGGAATGCAAGGGAAGCCTGCGAGCATTTGGCCTCCCTTGATTAAAAAAAGTATAAAAAATTAGCCAATCAGCGTTGAGCTAAACTGAGTGAGCTGAACTGTGCACCAAAAAAAAGGGTCAAGGCAAGCCAGCTTGGATTCTGGTGTCACTCCTATCAAATCGCATTGAGAGCAGACGTAATTTATAGAAACAACTTGAATTTTTGCATCTCGTTGTGTTGTTGTCCTCCGGTGGCTAGCTAGCTAGCTACAATTGTCCCTTTCCTAAATTAGCCATGGATGGAGATAGGGACTTGGACTTGTGGTTTTACTTAATTCTCCGTACTGGCCAATAATTATAACGGCGATTCTGATCAAACCATTAATTCATACATGGTTGTGCCCCTGGCCTGAGAGGATGGAAGTTCAATATGCAGCTAGATGTAG
Source organism: Coregonus clupeaformis (assembly GCF_020615455.1). NCBI lineage: Eukaryota > Metazoa > Chordata > Actinopteri > Salmoniformes > Salmonidae > Coregonus > Coregonus clupeaformis. The sequence goes on from NW_025534022.1 coordinate 61,609, forward strand.
AAGGCTAATGTTAACTAGCTAACGTTGCCCATGGATGGAAGTTAGGCTAGCGAGCAAACATTTTAGCCAGGTAGCCTAGGACTACAAAAACTAAAAGTGTGTACCGTATGACAGAGTGATAGAGCGTTTTGGCTACATGAAAGAGAGGAGGATGGGATTGGCGTTTCTCTATAAGTAGGGTGAGTCAACATGTTGTTTCTATTTACACGAACGCGCATGCACGCGCACACGCACACACACAGAAATCAGAACCATGGACAGCCACATCATATTTAGCTTACGTTGATTGGACTAAAATAGTTGTTGGTATCTTTTAGTTGTCACTGTATTAGGTTATGGTGAGGTGATTTGATGATGTTGAAATGTTGAAGTTGAAATGGTGCTGGAATAGTGGAGGGAGGCAGCTCCTGTTGTCTTTGTGACTTGCGGTAACTCTCTGTGGTTCTAAATCAATAGCTGTTTAGTGGTCCGAATATGTCGGAAACATTAACTTGTTTGACCATGCTGTAGGTCATGTAACTGCCTGTTACATATAAATATGCTTGGTGGACTTCACCAGACAGAGAGGTTGCTCTCCGGTTTTGGGATGAAACAAAGGTGTGGTTGAATTTATTCTGCCACTGTGTCTTCTTATTGTCTCGGCCTTAGAACCTATATATCACGGTGGCAAGGCATATGAACTAACAGGTTATAGAGTAAACAACGCAATTATTACAACCCAGGTTGTAATATGGCTTTTTTCTGGTTTCCCCAGTGATTTTACCCACGCACCGCTACTGGATTCTACTAAGATATATGGAAATGTTTTCATACCCAGGATGATTTAGCTATTTGATTTTGAATTTTAACCCCTTGAAGTATCCCCCAAAAATATAAATAATTATTAGCCCATACAAACGCATTGAATAACAGATTCACTACATGGAACAACAGAAAGTCCCACAAAAAAATCTAAAGGAAGTTTGTTCTGAAGTGTATTTAACCCCTTTATTTTTTGTACTAAACAGTTTCCATATATACACTACCGTTAAAAAGTTTGGGGTCACTTAGAAATGTCCTTGTTTACGAAAGAAAAGCATTTTTTTTGTCCATTAAAATAACATCAAATTGATCAGAAATACTGTGTAGACATTGTTAGTGTTGTAAATGGCTATTGTAGCTGGAAACGGCTGATTTCGTACAGAGGCCCAATATCAGCAACCATCAGTCCTGTGTTCCAATGGCACGTTGTGTTTGCTAATCCAAGTTTATCATTTTAAAAGGCTAATTGATCATTAGAAAACCCTTTTGCAATGATGTTAGCACAGCTGAAAACTGTTGTGCTGATTAAAGAGGCAATAAAACTGGCCTTATTGAGACTAGTTGAGTATCTGGAGCATCAGCAATTGTGGGTTCGATTACAGGCTCAAAATGGCCAGAAACAAATAACTTTCTTCTGAAACTCATCAGTCTATTCTTGTTCTGAGAAATGAAGGCTATTCCATTCGAGAAATTGCCAAGAAACTGAAGATCTCGTACAACGCTGTGTACTGCTCCCTTCACACAACAGCACAAACTGGCTCTAACCAGAATAGAAAGAGGAGTAGGAGGCCCCGGTGCACAACTGAGCAAGAGGACAAATACATTAGAGTGTCTAGTTTGAGAAACAGACACCTCACATGTCCTCAACTGGCAGCTTCATTAAATAGTACCCGCAAAACACCAGTCTCAACATCAACAGAGGCAACTTCGGAAAGCTGACCTTCTAGGCAGAGTTGCAAATAAAAAGCCATATGTCAGACTGGCCAATAAAAATAAAATATTAAAAACAGTGGACTTTTTCGTTGTAACTCAAATGAGTTCAAATTCTTCTAAAAGTTTGCAGTGAAGTCTGATATTGATTTATATCCTCAGTGACTATGCCATCAATGTTGAGTCTTCTAACCATATTCAGTTCACCTCTTCTCTTTTCCAAATTAAATAAATACCTGCTGTTCTTTTCACCCTTTTCTTACCACTGTTTTCTAGATCTTATAATATCTCTAGCTTTAAATGCGGCATAGGCGGAGGCAGTGGATTGAGACGCATCAAATGCAAAAAAATATATATATAATATTATAATTATAATATCTCTAGTCTAAACGAACAGATTTGCACGGGATTGTTGTATTATGCTAATTGACCTTAGGGGGTTAAGTTCTCAAATGGAAATAAAGTGCAATGAATTTAGGAAACGTAGGAATCAACTGTCTGCCATACAGTAAGTGCACATTGTTAATAGTTAATTATATCTCTATGATATATATTATTGTGTGCAGAATCGTTCTTAGAGGACAGGGACAGGGTGCGTCTATCGGGTGAGTATGTATATTCATGTTTTACCACACTAATGTAGTTCTGAATACGTTTCTAGTAATTATATTTCTGTTTTTAAAATGTATTTGCAGGGGAAATTGTTACAGTTGTTGTGTGAGGCTGAGGCAGAGGCTGAGGCTGAGAGAGAGTGTCACGATCGTCGTATGGAGTAGACCAATGCGCAGCGTTAGTTGCAAACATACTTTCATTTATTTAATGAATGCACGAACAAAACAATAAACGATTACGTGACGTCCTCGGTACAACACAACCGACACGGAAACAAGATCCCACATACACAAAGGGAAAACAGACAGTTTAAATATGGCTCCCAATCAGAGACAACCCGCAACAGCTGACACTCGTTGCCTCTGATTGGGAGCCACTCTGGCCAACATAGAAATACAACAACTAGAACTCCCGACATAGAAACACAACACATAGAATTAACACACCCTGGCTCAACATATAGAGTCCCAGAGCCAGGGTGTGACAGAGAGAGAGAGAGAGGAAGGGAGGGAGAGAGAGAGAGTTTTAGAACACATGTATAGCTACTTCCCTTACAGGTTATTTGACCAATATTGTTGTAGCAACATAACACTGCGGCAACAAGATTTGAAAGTTTAGTCGATAATGTTGTTTGATCGGTGGTTTGGCTATTAGCTGGACAAACGTACCGTAGGCTTCGTGAAAAGGGCAATACTGTTAATATGACCGTGTGTTAGTGCTGGTTTTCAGTAATCTATGTAAATCCCAAAGCAGGAAAATTCTCAGCAACAAACTACGGATCAAATTAAGATCCTACACCTGTATGTATTGTTGTACTCGACGGAAGCAACTCTATATGTATTTAAAATGTGTCAAATAAAACTAATTCATTCATTCATCAATCAATTCATTCATTCATTCTTCAGAACTTGGCGTACATTATAACTACCTGCCCTCTTGGGTCTCCAGGCCCGGTCCAGATTCAACCAACTCCTAGCCTGGCCCCTTAGCCTGCCCCCTACAGCCTGGCCCCTTTACAACCAACCCCTAGCCTGGCCTCTACAGCCTAAATACATCATGTCTATCTGGAGGAGTTGGACAGGAACAAGCAACATGGTAGTGGCTCTACCTTGCCTTCTGATAGGTTAGGTAGAACTGGCCGCCATATTGCTGATACCTGCCCAAGCCTTCCAGATCTACTCCAGTCCCTGGGAGTTGGGGCTAGGAGATGTCTGGGCTAAGGGATTGTTTTCTAGAAACTGTCCACGTGCTTCGTCCCAAATGGCAGCCTGTTTCCTACATAGTGCACTACTTTTGACCAGGGCCCTGTTCTAAAGTAGTGCACTATATGGGGAATGGAGTGACATTTGGGACGCTGCCCATGTTTTCCAGAACTGTAGACAATGCAGGGAAGCAAGAACCACCCCTTCATTCTGCCAGATGCACAGGATATAACTTCCTTTGTTTGTGAGAGAACTTCCGTACTCAGACCGCTGGTTCAACGCAGGCAGGGGACCTGAAAGAGCTGTTTGTGGTGATATTTAACAATATATTGGCGAAGAGGGACAGAACCATGGCTGAAGGTATAACTAAATATTTGTTTTAATATCTTATATTATATAATGAAATACCATATACGTTTACTGTTTGAGAAGGATGTTGCAGACTGAACTGTTCATTAAACCTGGAACACGTGTAAACCTGGAACACGTGTAGCTATCACAATGATTCTGTAGTTAAAATTAAGCTAATACAAAATGGTTTTACATTGAACTGAAATATACTTGTTATGTTATCCTACCAGCTGTACCACTCAGAGAGACGGAGCTGAAACTGCTGCCTGAGTCTGATGGGTGTGGTTCAACAAATCATGATGGTATGTACTCTGTTTGGACTGAGACGTTATGGTCTCTCATGGTTGGATCAAATCATGATGGTATGTACTCTGTTTGGACTGAGACGTTATGGTCTCTCATGGTTGGATCAAATCATGATGGTATGTACTCTGTTTGGACTGTGATGTTAAGGTCTCTCATGGTTGGATCAAATCATGATGGTATGTACTCTGTTTGGACTGAGACGTTATGGTCTCTCATGGTTGGATCAAATCATGATGGTATGTACTCTGTTTGGACTGAGACGTTATGGTCTCTCATGGTTGGATCAAATCATGATGGTATGTACTCTGTTTGGACTGAGACGTTATGGTCTCTCATGGTTGGATCAAATCATGACGGTATGTACTCTGTTTGGACTGAGACGTTATGGTCTCTCATGGTTGGATCAAATCATGACGGTATGTACTCTGTTTGGACTGAGACGTTATGGTCTCTCATGGTTGGATCAAATCATGACGGTATGTACTCTGTTTGGACTGAGACGTTATGGTCTCTCATGGTTGGATCAAATCATGATGGTATGTACTCTGTTTGGACTGAGACGTTATGGTCTCTCATGGTTGGATCAAATCATGATGGTATGTACTCTGTTTGGACTGAGACGTTATGGTCTCTCATGGTTGGATCAAATCATGATGGTATGTACTCTGTTTGGACTGAGACGTTATGGTCTCTCATGGTTGGATCAAATCATGATGGTATGTACTCTGTTTGGACTGAGACGTTATGGTCTCTCATGGTTGGATCAAATCATGATGGTATGTACTCTGTTTGGACTGAGACGTTATGGTCTCTCATGGTTGGATCAAATCATGATGGTATGTACTCTGTTTGGACTGAGACGTTATGGTCTCTCATGGTTGGATCAAATCATGACGGTATGTACTCTGTTTGGACTGAGACGTTAAGGTCTCTCATGGTTGGATCAAATCATGACGGTATGTACTCTGTTTGGACTGAGACGTTATGGTCTCTCATGGTTGGATCAAATCATGATGGTATGTACTCTGTTTGGACTGTGATGTTAAGGTCTCTCATGGTTGGATCAAATCATGATGGTATGTACTCTGTTTAGACTGAGACGTTATGGTCTCTCATGGTTGGATCAAATCATGATGGTATGTACTCTGTTTGGACTGTGATGTTAAGGTCTCTCATGGTTGGATCAAATCATGACGGTATGTACTCTGTTTGGACTGTGATGTTAAGGTCTCTCATGGTTGGATCAAATCATGATGGTATGTACTCTGTTTGGACTGAGACGTTATGGTCTCTCATGGTTGGATCAAATCATGATGGTATGTACTCTGTTTGGACTGAGACGTTATGGTCTCTCATGGTTGGATCAAATCATGATGGTATGTACTCTGTTTGGACTGTGATGTTAAGGTCTCTCATGGTTGGATCAAATCATGATGGTATGTACTCTGTTTAGACTGAGACGTTATGGTCTCTCATGGTTGGATCAAATCATGATGGTATGTACTCTGTTTGGACTGTGATGTTAAGGTCTCTCATGGTTGGATCAAATCATGACGGTATGTACTCTGTTTGGACTGTGATGTTAAGGTCTCTCATGGTTGGATCAAATCATGATGGTATGTACTCTGTTTGGACTGAGACGTTATGGTCTCTCGTGGTTGGATCAAATCATGATGGTATGTACTCTGTTTGGACTGAGACGTTATGGTCTCTCATGGTTGGATCAAATCATGATGGTATGTACTCTGTTTGGACTGAGACGTTATGGTCTCTCATGGTTGGATCAAATCATGATGGTATGTACTCTGTTTGGACTGTGACATTATGGTCTCTCATGGTTGAGTCAAAACATGACACACCACACATTACAGCTGGGCAACTTATAATACTAACTTACTAGTAACTTTGAGCAGGATGGTTATGGTTCAAATAATCGTTGAATGAATCATTGAATGAATCTTTGAATGAATCATTGAATGAATCACTGAATGAATTGAAATAATAAATAACATACATTAGCTCTATTTCACAGTGTGACAGTTGAATTACTTTTAATGTTTTGTTGTTGTTGTTATAATCACTGGGAGCTACATTGACTTTATCTGTGTGGTTTTTACAGGGTCAGGTTTGACCACCGACCTGAGGATTGTGTTGCTGGGGAAGACTGGAGCAGGGAAGAGCGCAACAGGAAACACCATCCTGGGGAAGAATGTATTTAAAGTCGACTCTTCCCCTGCGTCAGTGACCGGACAGTGTGAGAGGCAGAGTGGAGAGGTCAACGGGACAAAGGTGCATGTGGTTGACACACCAGGCCTCTTCGACACAGCCAGGTCGGGCGAAGAAGTGAAAGAGAAAATAGAGGAGTGCGTTAACATGTCCGTCCCGGGCCCCCACGCGTTCCTGCTGGTGATCAGGCTGGGGGGTGAGGTTCACAGAGGAGGAGAGGAACGCCGTGAGGTGGATCCAGGAGAATTTTGGCGAGGACGCCTCCATGTACACCATCTTGCTGTTCACCTGTAAAGATCAGCTGAAGGGGAAACAGGTGGCAGATTCTCTGAAGATGTGCAAAGAGCTACGGAGACTCTCCATCACTTTAGGTGGCGGGTATCACTCGTTCAACAACGACGCGAAGACGACCCGACCCAGGTCGCACAGCTGCTGGACAAGATCAAAGAGATGGTGGAGCTGAACGGAGGAGAGCACTACACCAACGAGATGTACCAGAAGGCTCAGAGGAAGATCAGAGAGGCGGAGGAGCGGAGGAGGGAGGAGGAGAAGAGAAGGAAGGAGGAGGAGGAGAGAAAATTAAAAGAAGAGGTGAAGGTGGAGATAGAAAAGGAAAAGGAGGAAGAGAGAAGGGGAAAGGGGGATAAAAAGAGGAATCTCCACATCTCATTAGCAGTAACAGCTGTTTGTGTAGTAGTAGGGGTGATCATAGCAACAGCTGCTGATACTACGGTAGCCCTGGCTCTAGCTCCGCTGGTACTGCTGCTGGGAGCAGCCAGTGGAATAACGGCTGTCTGCCTGAAGAGAGGAAGGTGTGGAGCTAAAACACCGGTCTCCGTAGCTGTGTAACAATCACATCTACCTCATCAAGGCTGTGTTTACACAGGCAACCCCATTCTGATCTTTTGCCACTAATTGGTCTTTTGATCAATCCGATCTCTTGTCAATAATTGGGCAAAATATCAAAATTTGTCTGCCTGTGTAAAGATTAGAATTTGTCTGCCTGTGTAAAGATCAGAATTTGGCTGCCTGTGTAAAGATCAGAATTTGGCTGCCTGTGTAAACGCAGCCGAACAAGACCAAACAACAGGAACATGGATTGAATGATTGATTGATTGATAGATAGATGGTTTTATTGATTGATTGATTGGCCTTTTTCACACTTTGTTACCTTATACGTGGGAACTTTGATAAAAACATTGTTGTAAACCTATCCCTTCATTATTTTTCTGGCTGTCCAGTGATCTATTTATTGAATCATATGTTAAGTGAAAACATTTATGAACTTAACAAAGAGAAGTAAATGGTCTGACTGTTTTTATTAAATTTTTCTGAAATGTTTTATAACATGTTTCCTCCCTGTAAATACATCCTAGTATTATGTCAGAGTGACTTTCTTTCTGTTCTCTTGGAATAAGGTGCCTACATCCTGAATTATAATAGCCTACCAGTAAGCCAAGGTCCACCCAGGGCAAGCTCTGCCAAGACCCACACAGAAACAAACATCCACTTGCTGTCCTGACTGAATCAGAAAAATAAGTTATTATTATTGAGGTGATGATGATTTGATTCATCATCATGCCATAAAGACAAAGAACAACATATATAGAATGCATAACTAAAAATACAGTACCTTTCATTACCAAAGCCATGTTCACTGCACATATTGCTGAACAATTCAACCCTTTTGTTAGTGTCATTGATATGGAAATTCACATACAAATATTCAGTTCATAAGCATTGACTGTAATCCCGCTAGGGTCCTGTGGTGAAACAACTGCTGTGCAAGGTATTGGGCAACAGCTTTACTCCGGGGCCTGTATTCACAAAGGCTGTAATGTTACAAAATGTGGAAAAAGTCAAGGTGTCTGAATACTTTCCGAATGCACTGTATAAAGCCTGCTGTGAGTAGAGCAGGAGGAATGAATTGATACCACAACATATACAGTGACTTCGGAAAGTATTCAGACCCCTTGACTTTTCCCACATTTTGTTGTGGTACAGTTTTATTCTAAAATTGATTACATTGTTTTTCCCCATCATCAATCTACACACAATACCCTATAATGACAAAGCAAAAACATGTTTTTAGAATTTTTTGCTAATTTATTAAAAACGAAAATATCAGATTTACATCAGAATTCACACCCTTTACTCAGTACTTTGTTGAAGCACCTTTGGCAGCGATTACAGCATCGAGTCTTCTTGAGTATGACGCCACAAGCTTGGCACACCTGTATTTGGTGAGTTTCTTCCATTCTTCTCTGCAGATCCTCTCAAGCTCTGTCAGGTTGGATGGGGAGAGTTGCTGCACAGCTATTTTCAGGTCTCTCCAGAGATGTTCGATCGGGTTCAAGTCCGTGCTCTGGCTGGGCCACTCAAGGTCATTCAGAGACTTGTCCCAAAGCCACTCCTGCGTTGTCTTGGCTGTGTGCTTAGGGTCGTTGTCCTGTTGAAAGGTGAACCTTCGCCCCCAGTCAAGGATCTCTCTGTACTTTGCTCCGTTCATCTTTACCTCAATCCTGAATAGCCTCCCAGTCCCTGCCGCTGAAAAACATCCCAACAGCATGATGCTACCACCACAATGCTTCACCGTAGGGATGGTGCCAGGTTTCCTCCAGACGTGACGTTTGGCATTCAGGCCAAAGAGTTCAATCTTGGTTTCATCAGACCAGAAATACTGTCACGTAACTACAGCTGTGAGAGTGTATTGATGTACTGTCACGTAACTACAGCTGTGAGAGTGTATTGATGTACTGTCTGTTGGAATGCTTATGTGGAGTGTACCAACTGAGATTTTAATATTTGACAAAAAGATCCTGTAAACCCCATTGGTGCTCACAGCTATATTTCTGGTATATTTTCTCATACCTCTCCCTCCAGAACTTAATCAAGTACCAGGCAATATTTTAGTTCTGGATTTTCAAGATTAGTAACACTATAAATGCAATTGCAAATGATGAATACAGTGTTTTATAAGCCCATGTGGGCTGGGCATTCTGAAGACGCGTAATAATACAATCAATAACATCAAATCAAATCTACCTGAAGTTTGTGTGTGAGATGAATTCAAACGCAAAGGCTGTCTGTAGACGTTCCTGCGTCATCATTCCTTAATCACAGACAGTATTCAGAGCTGGCAAACTTGTGGAATAGACACCGGCTGGAATGCGGTATTAACCAATCAGCATTCAGGATTAGACCCACCCCGTTGTATAAAAGGGCATAGCTGTCCTGAATCTCTAGTACATCAGTAGTTCTCTGAGTCTCAATAAATACAAGAGGGGAAAACTCAATAGAATGATGGATGATTTTATTTCTTATTATGTCAGCAGGTAGACAGTGAATTACATCTTACATGTAAAAACCAACAAAACAAGTCTGATGTTGACAAACAAACATAAGGAGACAAGCACAAGTAGCCATGAAATCAGGAAATCAACCAGAAGGTGGGAACCATACTTTAATAACATTGGTGGACAGTGGGACACTAATGAACAGAAAAACATGAATTTAGGTGTGAGATGGTGCTGGTGACTTAAGCTCAAGGGAGGGTTGGGATGTATTTAACATTAGCTGAGCCATATACAGTCATAGAAACAGACAGCATATTTTTTATCCAGAGTGAATTACCTACCTACAGATAGTAAAGTCTACAATCAATGACCCAGTAAAGTAATAATCAGCATGTTTTTATATTTATTGAAAAATAGGGATTTAATATGAAAGGAAAGTTGAAGATTGGTTTGATTATGACATGTTATGACGTTAAAAGTATTGTTAATTTGTATATAAAGATTAAACTACACACAGTTCGGCTCGGTGGGTTAGAACATGGTGCTGGCCACAACAAGGTTAAAGGTTTAAAACCCGCTGGAACCAATTTCTCCTGTTACGCTTCCTCCTCTCCTCTTCCATCTTCATCCTCTCCTCTTCCATCTTCCTCCTCTCCTCTTCCATCTTCCTCCTCTCCTCTTCTGTCTTCTTCCTCTCCTCCTGTCTCTCCTCTTCCGTCTTCCTCCTCTCCTCCTGTCTCTCCTCTTCTATCTTCCTCAACTCCTCCTCTCTCTTAATTTCCTCCTCTCTCCTCACCTCCTCTTCCCGTTTCCTGATTGCCTCCTCTTGTTTCCTGATTGCCTCCTCTTGTTTCTTCCTTTCCTCCTCTCTCTTCCTCTCCTCCTCCTCTTCGATCTTTCTCTGGACCTCCTGGTACATCTCGTTGGTGTAGTGTTGTCCTCCATTCCTCTTCACCATCTCCTCTATCTTCTTCAGCAGCTCTGGTACTTGGTCAGGGTTGGTGTTACTGTCACTGTCATTGATGACAGAGTGATATCCACCTCCACATTTGCTGATGAGATCCTGGAGGTTAACACTTTCTCCTACAAACTGCTCAACAGATTTTTTTCTCAGCTGGTCTCCTCCGGTGAACAGCACCATGGTGTACTTTGACGCCTCTTCTCCAAA